>NC_083765.1:36538527-36671027 GCF_963514075.1 Conger conger | reverse complement strand
TAGGCCAATTCAGGGGATGGGGGTGACACGTCCCCTGGGCCTTTACAGACAGCTATGTCAAAACCCGCACCGCAAAAACCCCAAAATAACTCAATCTCAACAAGTCTTTTAGTCTCATATCGACTTATTTGTTTAACTTTTTTGCTAAATAATAAATATTGCCAATGAGGTAATATTTTATAATATAATTTATCAAAAGATAAATTATTTAAAAAATAAGATCAAAAGTCTTATTACAAGAGTGAAACACTTGTTAAGCGACTTTTCGCAGTACCCCAGCGCCCCCTCCCCCGCACATTTGAAAGTGAAATGGTGCTCTGCTGGATCACACAGGTGGAGCCGCGGAGCACAGACCGCTGCACACGCTCACTCCGGGCCGCTGCTCGGCTCCTGTCCGCGGAGCCGTTAGAGCGCGCTCCAATTACCCGCAAAGAACGGGCAGGCGGTATGTCCCGGGGACCCGGGGACCCGCATTAACGAAGGGCGGGATCCGCAGACGCTTTCAAATGTTAAATTACACCGCGGCCCTGCTTTGATAACTCGTAATTATGCGGCGCTGGCAATGCTAACGGACACGCTTAGCGCCCCCGTGATCGCTGTCCTTTTGTTTTGAAAACAACGTTATTGGACGGGTTCAGAAACGGCCGAGTCCGGCGCGCAGGCTTGCATTTCAATGCGGTGTTAAATGCCGGTCGCGTCACCGCCTGTTTCTCACTGGAGATGTGAGAGGTTTGGGACGTTTCATCCGGGGCCTGCCTGGACGAGACTGGGTTGAGTTCTTTTGTTACGCTTTCGTAAATTTCAACTTTAGACCACGTCAATGCAAGTGCGTATCAGTATCCGGACCACAATTCCAATTCAATTCAGGATATTACTCATTACAGTAGAGTGGAATTAATTTATTAAAAGTCTATGATGTTTAATGAGCATTAACGGAATTGCAATTATGTTTTGGTAATGAATTAACTTGACTGTACCCCAGGCATCTAGCGTGCATGTGACTGCGATAGGTACACAGCAAAATGTAGTGCGTTATTTAAACTCCAACAGACTACACATCCAATGTACTCTGTAAGAGTTGATTTAACACTCAAAACTGTTTAAACTCTTCTTTACTCCCTCTGCGGTCAACCCTCTGGCCAATCAGAAGCTGCGTGGTGGGCACCATTGTGGTTGGATTCCAGAGGGTGGCTGTGTACCAAAACCCTCCCTCTCTCCCTCCCTCTGCGGTTAACACTCTGATTCAGAAGCCTTGTGGTGGGCTGTGGAGTGTGGTGGTTTACTCTGCGCTGTGGAAGAGCGTATTAGGAGGAGTCACAGGCTCTGCCTCTGCTGGCTGTTCCTCTGAGGGGAGGTCTGATGTGAGAGAGAGAGATAGAGAGAGAGAGAGAAAGACAGAGACAGAGAGAGAGAGAGAGAGAGAGAGAGAGAGACGGCAGGGGCCACATCCCTCACACCACGTTTAGGTCCTCCTGGATCTCGACCAATCGGCCAGCACGGCCCTGTCTGTCCACAGCGCCCCCCACGCCTCGGTCAGGATAATGCGAGCATGGTGCGTCCAGCTCGCCCTCCTCCCCTGCAGAACTGTACACCTGCTCAATCAGAATATGACCACACACGCTGACGTTTTCATAACGCTCTGACTCTAAAACTCCTCTCCTCCCCCTCCCTCCCTCCCTCCCTCCCTCTTCCATCCCCTCTCCCGCTCACGCGTTCTCCGGCGATGACAGAAGACACAGAGAACTGCCGCGGACTTTACGACTCGTCAAGTTCCTTCCCATTAACATCCAATTAACGTTAATTTTCCATGTAATTAAACTTAATTAGAAAATAATGTTTGACATTGCAGCCCAAGAAGAAGAAGATGAAAGAAAAAAAAACCTCAAACCAAGCCAACAGCTCGACAACGAGAACATGAGTCACTTATAAAAAAGCTGTTTATTTTCTGTTTCTTTGTTTCCAGATCTTTTCACAGAGAGTCACCTCTTTATTGCTTAAGGTCAGACAGGCACGGCATAAATCTATTCTGCCGCAGGAGAGCTCTGCTCGCTCGATATCATAAACATCCGCTGCATATGTATATTATAAGTCCGGCCATTGATTTTATCTGCTAATGCGGTGTCATTAATATGCTGATTTACGCTGACCTTGTGAACATCCCCCGGACAGCGTCAGTCAATCATCGTTAACCTACCGGATGAAATGATTCAATAATCACCCAGCTCCTCTCTTTAATTCTGTAATGTAATATTTATGCGCGGCACTCGCAAGAGTCACAGGCTGACAGAGCTCACCTGACCGATGGAAGGGAGGGAGGGAAAGTGAGAGACAGATTGGGGGAGAGAGAGAGCGACAGAGAGAGAGATAGAGAGAAAGACAGAGAGAGAGAGGGACAGACAGAGAGAAAAAGAGATAGAATGCACAAAATATGAGGACATATGGAAATGATTATTTTCTAAAATTGGAACTATTTCCCTTATTACAATAATAAATAATAAAAACTCCCCTACAATAAAGAATGTGTGGAATTGGCTGTGAGACACGTGGCCTGTCACTGAATGAGGGGCAGCAAGTGAGGCACCATTTCTGCTTTCTGTCCTGTTAGTAGTTTTTCTTTTTATTACTACTGTCCTTATTAGTGTTTATTTAACTTGTATATTGTGTGTAAGTTTGGCGTTGGTTATTTGTGTGTTTATCTGCAGCCTATCGTCTTAGCCAGGTACTGGTGGGTTGTTATAGGGCGACAGTGTAGCAAAATGTTTGCAGTTGCGTCCCAGTGGTGGCATGGCGTGGATAACAAACCAGGAATCCCGACTCGGGCCTTTTTGTGTGGAGTTTACATTAGTGGCTAAGGGACATGACTGGGACCAAGAAGGTTGGTGGTTCAAGCCCCGGATTAGCCAAGATAAGATCCACAAAGTTGCTGGGCTCTAGAGCAGGGCCCTTAACCCCGCATCGCTCCCCGGGCACTGCACAGTGGCTGATCAGATCACAGTACCTGCTAAATGGCTAAGATGTGAGCGTATATGTAACTTAATTGGCTGGCAGCCTTCTGATGCAGTGGCGTCTGCCTTCACTTCCACCCTGCTTAATTTCAGCAGGGACTCACCGTCCTGCGGGACCTCTGGTGTCACGCACAGCATTGCGCTGCGAATGTCTTAATACGCACGCGGACTGCAAATTACGTACGTTTTCATCCCACTGACTCTCGCCCGAGTTACGAAACATCAGCTCCTTCAGGCGAATGTACACTCAGCGCTAATTTAACAGAGTTTTCATGCTGTTTGTAACAGGAGCTTGACTAATTGTTGAATAATCACGTACGTGGCAATACACTGTATCACTCCAGGTTGGAGTACCATCCATTGAGTTCCAAGCCCTTTGTGATTTATAGAATAAGCAGGAGCCAAAAGGCCGCCTTTGTCTTTAAGTCTCATTGTGTATAAATGATGTAGCTTTACACTGTCATAAGCCATAAGGAATAAAGTGCAGAAAGAGAGGAGGGCATGCCCACGTGCTGCTTTAGTCAGATGAGCGATAATTAACTTTCCCTAGATATCGGTGATCCTGAAGAGCAACCGGAGGCCGTCATTGGAGCAGATGGAGCGCCCTGATGAGAAATCGAAAGCTGTCATTGGAGGAGACGGTCCGCTGCGATGAGAAACCGGGGGGCCGTCATTGGATCAGACAGGGAGAGCGGAACGGCGTGCCAAGGCTCGGGACTGCAAGGGGGGGTAGGGGAGACGGATCTATGGCGGACAAACAGCTGTTCTAACAGATGTGTGGATCTATTACTGCCTCAAATCTATGTCAGAGTCTCCGGCATTTCAGTATGAGTATCCACAGGGTCAGTCGACTGGAATTACAGTAATATCTACTGTACAGAATCACACTCTCACACACTCATTCCCTTTACAGACATCATTTCAGTATGAGTATCCACAGGGTCAGTCGACTGGAATTACGGTAATATCTACTGTACAGGATCACACTCTCACACACTCATTCTCGGTGCAGACATCATTTCAGTGTGCTGACATTTCAGTATGAGTACCTACAGGGTCAGTCCATTCCATAAGCCTACACTATTGCAGTAATATATACAGTATAGTAGCAACCCATTCTCTGTGCATACATCATTTCAGTGTGCTGACATGTCAGTATGAATATCTACAGGGTCAGCTCATTCCACAAGCCAACAATTTCAGTAATGGCTGCAGCATCACGCCATTCTCTGAGGGAGCATTATTTTAGTAATTCTCCAGGAGCTAACATTGTTTCAGTATGGATATCTATTGGATCACCAGCAGAGGTGAAAAATCCAGGTTTAGAAAGTAAAAGTCCTCCCCAGTATTTTGTTCCAATCACATGTTTTTGCTAATTATAATTCTTCAGCCACAAGGTAGAATTAATTACTGAAATTATCTGGTTGAGTTCATGGTTGGAAGAAACACAGGGCAGGACTTTTACTTTCTGACCCCTGGACTTTCCAACTCTGATCAACTCATTCAGCCCTGGTTTTCCTTTCTCCAGAACTGAACAATTTGTGCTATTGTTTGGTCAGAACGTCTTCCCACCTTTACCCTCACTTTACTCCCAGGTAAAGTGAGGGTAAAAACCAGCAATTTCCGCATTAATGATCTCTGATCAACAAAATCAATCTCTACACTGAGCCAGCATCATTACAGTACAACTGTATCTATACAGGATGAAACCTGAGTCAGCTTATTTCAGTAATACTGCAACTACAATATCGGCCAATTTTTTTCAGTCGGAATATGTACAGGATCAGCCCATTCCCTGAGTCAGCTTTATTTCAATAAGACTGCACCTACAGTATCAACCAAAATGTTTTCAGTAGGACTAGCCACAGGATCACGACATTCTGACATTATATCAGTCTACTGACATTTCAGTATTAATATCTAAATATCTTATATCAGAGCATTTTACACCACTGAACTCAGAAGCATTAGGAGTGTTGACAAAAACTGGGAAATAATATTTGCAGTCTGGGGTATGCACTCAATAAAAGGCCCAGAAATGTATTACAGTTTGTTCAATTGGGGGCCAAGCAGTGAAGCGGCGTGGGCACACAGTGTGTTTCTACCTTTTCTTATTATTCATCATCATCAAGGTTGCCTATGGCAGCCCCTAGAACCATACGGTAATACGTTTTGAAATTTGGCACACTGATTAGGGAGAGTCTCCTGATTCTTTTCACCATGATTCATGTCTTCACCTCGATTGCTCTATCACCACCAACGGGTCAATGTTGGAGGTATGTTTATGCATGCTTGTTGGAAAAATTAGGTACCATTGGATTCCTTGGATCAAGCTGAGTTCAACGTCAATTTCCCCCATATTGGATTTTCCGTCATATTGGATTTTCTGAAAAAGTTTTCAACATTTTCACAGGCCACAAATTTAGTCAAATCTTCACCAAATTTAGCATGGATGATGTTCAGACCAATCAGACGGATTTTAGATTTTTGAAAGTGCTCGTCTGTCACAGCCAACCAAAATCGGCGGTGAAGTTGACAAATAAAAAATAATTTGACCACTGGGAGGTGCCGCAATAAGTCAAAAATGTATTTTGCCCAATTACTGTTGATGTGTTTGCCTTACAAAAGTAATTCTCGTGTGTGGTTTTATCTTGGGAGATCCCCAGGTAGAGACAAAAACAGTCGTCCATTACAATCAATCGAAAATGGCAGTGAAGTCGCCAAACATGAAGTGAGGTCATAACTCAGCGACACTCTGATGTATCAAAACCAAACTTGGTACATGGAATTTTTTTTTACTAATAACTGCCGATGTGTTTGCTGGTGATACCATGAGAGATCCCAAGGCCGAGACATGACAACTTTTCACATCAACCTAATGGATGTGGCCGGCATATTGAATTTTAGCGAAAGTTTTAAAACATTTCACAGGTCACAAAGTTTGCCCAATCTTCACCAAATTTGGCGCAGATGATCTTCGGATCAAGCCTCACAAAAGTTATCAGATGGATTTTTTATTTTCAAAATCGTTTCTTCAGTACAGCCAATTGAAATCGGCAGCCAATCATGCTGTATTACTGTGGGCCGAGAGGTATTTTGATCTGCTGTACAGATATAAGAGATATTTTCTCTGCAACACTAGATGCCAAACTGACTTTTCCAGAGAGGGCCTGAACTGTTTCAATAGTTTCATTATTATTTATATTGTTTTATTATAACCACATTGTATAATGACAGAGCAATTAGCATGATCCAACTCGTGTTATGCGCCAAAAAAACAAACACTTAAATGCATTACAACAAGTTTTAAACAGAGGCTGCATAATGCATAGTTTTAAGAAAAAAACCCTCACTGGAGTCCGAAGATCAATAGAGAAATCATACCGTTAATAGCCAAGCAGGCCATTAAAGGGTTAATAAAAAATAAAAACAAAATTTAATAAACAGTGGCTTTCATGACAACAGCGACATCACAGGAATCCGAAACGCAAACGGTTGCGTGCTGCATTCCGTCACCTAGAGCCGCAGGTCTTCCGCCACACCCCAGTCCAAACAAAAGCAGTGAATCGTAACAGACAGAGCCCTCGACCCGCAGGGAGAACGAGGGCAGAGGAGGCAGGCGCGAGCCCTGGTCTTTTTCCAGTCACTTCTTTTTCACCTCCTATCTCCTTGCTCTCTGCCTGACCCAGAAATCGATCAAGGTCCACCATCTTTAAGGCCGTTCCAAACCCGTTAAATGTTCCTTCTAAGAACTAGGAGCTAGATTAGGAGGCTCCCAAACTTTTTGGAGCAAGGAAAAATGAACGCATCCTTTTGCGGAAGTATTTATTCAGCATATGCGCTGCATAAATGATCCACCTGTGTGTACACCTCTCCCCATCTGCCACGTCTGTAACTGCCGTGGCTTCGAACTGACGTTTGAAGGAGCAAGGGCATTCCGTTTGCCTAGTTCACGTTTTCTCGATTTCCCCGTCTTCACTTCCATTTCTTGCTCTGTTTCTTATGTCTCCCGACGGGAGAAGCGGGGAGCAAGAAACGGATCAAGGGAAGGAAAGAGGAGGAGAAAATAAGGGATTGGAAAGAGCTCACTGTTTACCCGTGTGGCTGTGTGAGCCAGGGAGAGAGCGCGAGCCGTAGTCTCTCTGGGGGCCCTGTCTCTCCAGTCTTATTAAGGGGAGGAGGAGGAGGAGGAGGAGGGCCGTGTGGCTGGGAGTTTAATGAGGCGTAATCCATTAAAACCTCCTGCAGTTTTTTACAGCGGACGGGTCAGCGCTCCTGGGTCCAGAGAGAGGCTCCGCCGCTGTCAAAGTTTCATCACTGCGAGTCGAGGTGTTACTGTGAGCTAAATAAAGAGGTCGCCAGCATTCACACACATGCAGGATGCTGTATTTCTCAATGGCTGGATCCACCTCTCTCTCTCTGCCTCTCTCTTACTCTCTCTCACTACCTTCCATCTCTCTCTCTCTCTGCCTCTCTCTTACTCTCTCTCTCTACCTTCCATCTCTCTCTCTCTCTGCCACTCTCTCTTCCCTTTGCCTCTCTCACTCTCTCTCTCTGCCTCTCTCTTACTCTCTCTCTACCTTCCCTCTCACTCTCTCTCTCTGCCTCTCTCTTATTCTCTCTACCTTCCCTCTCTCTCTGCCTCTCTCTTCCCTTTGCCTCTCTCACTCTCTCTCTCTGCCTCTCTCTCTACCTTCCCTCTCTTACTTTCTCTCTGCCTCTCTCTTCCCTTTGCCTCTCTCTCTCTGCCTCTCTCTTCCATTTGCCTCTCTCTCTCCCTGCCTCTCTCTCTCTTCCCTTTGCCTCTCTCACTCTCTCTCTCTCCCTCTGCCTCTCTCTCCCTGGCTCTCTCTCTCTTCCCTTTGCCTCTCTCACTCTCTCTCTCTCCCTCTGCCTGTCTCCCTCTCTTTCTCCCTCTTTCTCTCTATCCCTTCTCTCCTTCTGCTGACTGCAAGAGTTCGCTTTTTTACTTGTCAGACAAGTAACACTTGGAGGCACAAATAACCACATATTCACTTTATTAAAGGGGAACTCTGGTCAAAGTCAATAATATTATATCCTTGATCATATACAGAATATGAATTATTCACACAAACATAAATCCTACACTGTTTGCTTATACACATTAATTTGAGCTTACACACATACACACACACACACACACACACACACATCTCCTAATATCAATAGCAGCACACAGCACTGCCCTAAGCTAACTCTGGATTAACCACAGCCTGTCAGTTCAAGAGTTCACTGCTTTCACCAGTGCTCCCAATCACTGATCCCAGGTCAGTTTCGGCTTCCCCTCGAGCTCCCTGGTGTGTAGTGACAGGGTTTGATAAATGGGACCTGGCTGATCTGGGTTCAGCAGCTGCCCTACTGAATAAGATTCCCCGGGTCCGAGGCAGGTCCCTGGAGCTGTGAATGTGCAGATTCATCCGAGCGTGACATGGGCTCCGTCTCCCTGACTCTCACACACTGCACTTCCCCTTTCATAATAAACAGCCTGAATGCATGATTAAGAGCTCACTGTGTCACACCATCTACGGAGGGAGAGAGAGAGACAGCGAGAGAGAGAGAGAGAGAGAGACAGAGATCGCTTTGATGTTTCATTAATTTAGACCGGATAATCTGCTGTTTTCACAACATCTGTTGCCCTTGCTCCTGAGATAAAGTGCTTTATTTGAAAAGAATGCACGTAATTTAAATCAACAAACAAGCAAGCAAACAAACAACGTATAAAACAAACAAACAAACAAACAAATAACTGCAAGGTTACAAAACGTAGCAAAGTAAGGAAGCTATCCATGCCCTCCATTAAAAACCATATTTTCTGAAGGATGCTTATGAAGTAAACCAATTAAAATAAATTGAGATGCAAGAATGGAAAGAGTCAGAATGCAAATGAGCAAGCTAATATGCTAGATCTTCCTTTAGGTGTTCAGAGGTTAGACGCCTAAGCACAAACAACCGGATGCCAATCCAAACACCCCCGGACAGATGGATGATTAAAACATATCAAAAGAGCACTTTGCGAGCGTTTTACAAAGAGCTCTTCGGGACCAGAAACGAAATGAAATGGCAGAATACACGCACACAACCCACACGCACACAACCCACACGCTGGGATCCTCTGGGAATAAAAGCAGAGGGATCAAGCCTGCCGCATGCTCATTTGGTGAAGGCCCCACGCGGTGGTGTGTGGGCCAGCTCCCAGGTCCCGTGTCTGGTGTGTGGGCCAGCTCCCAGGTCCCGTGTCTGGTGTGTGGGCCAGCTCCCGGGTCTCGTGTCTGGTGTGTGGGCCAGCTCCCAGGTTCCGTGTCTGGTGTGTGGGCCAGCTCCCGGGTCTCGTGTCTGGTGTGTGGGCCAGCTCCCAGGTTCCGTGTCTGGTGTGTGGGCCAGCTCCCAGGTCCCGTGTCTGGTGTGTGGGCCAGCTCCCGGGTCTCGTGTCTGGTGTGTGGGCCAGCTCCCAGGTTCCGTGTCTGGGCTGTGAGTGTGGTGGATGTGGCCTGTAGTTCCATAGGGAGATGTGTGGTTGGTGTGTGGGCCAGCTCCAGGGCCTCGTGTCTGGGCTGTGAGTGTGGTGGATGTGGCCTGTAGTTCCATAGGGAGATGTGTGGTTGGTGTGTGGGCCAGCTCCAGGGCCTCGTGTCTGGGCTGTGAGTGTGGTGGATGTGGCCTGTAGTTCCATAGGGAGATGTGTGGTTGGTGTGTGGGCCAGCTCCAGGGCCTCGTGTCTGGGCTGTGAGTGTGGTGGATGTGGCCTGTAGTTCCATAGGGAGATGTGTGGTTGGTGTGTGGGCCAGCTCCAGGGCCTCGTGTCTGGGCTGTGAGTGTGGTGGATGTGGCCTGTAGTTCCATTGGGAGATGTGCGGTTGGCGGTTGCATCGCCCACGGTAGAGGAAGGTTTGGTGAGGGGTCCATATTCCATTGCTATCTAGCGACCCCTGCTGGTCAACTGTGGACCACGTGTTAACCCCATGAGTCCCATGAGAAAAAAAGCTTAAGTATATTAAGACATAAGACATAATACAACTGTCTTGGATGTTGAAGTGACACTATCTTAAAAAATGTATTTTATTTATTTATTTCATTTATTTTAATTGAATGTCCCTTATGTTAAGAGAAATACTGTATAGAGCTCAGGGGAGCCGAGATTTCAGGACATAGGGTCTCAGAAGGCGAGCTGAAAGGGAAGTTAGAGCACTAGCTCCCGAGATGTGACGTACACGTGAATGAAACAGGGTTAAGGGTTAGGGTTATTTTTTTCTGAAGGGTGGAGAATTGATTTGACTGACATTAAATGAGGAGGGGGAAGAATGCATACTGCTGTGTGAAAGTATATTGATTGCGGGGAAATGGAAAATTGACAGGCATTTGATCGCCATACACGCCCACTGGTACACAGTCATGTAAAACCTACAATTCAATCGTTTTCCAGGAAGTGGACGGAAAACAGCTTCGGAGTGAAAATGATGATTTTCAGAATTTTGTGGAATACATACTCTAAGACTGTGAGGAGCGGGGCTGGGGGGCTCTGATTAAGGCAGAATTATGAGCCTCTTCCCCGCCGCTGACAGCCCCGTAGGACGTGTGGTGGAGCGTTTCTGTTACAAACCCCCGGCTGCGTCTGTGTGTGCTAACGCTCGCACTGCCCCTGGTGTGACACAGGAGAATTAGCTGTGTGAGTCTCATCCTCCCGCCCTGGTGTTAATCTGTGTGTGTGTATGCTCATGGGACTGTATGTGTGTGTGTGTGTGTGTGTGCGCATGTGTGGGTGGGTGTGCGTATTTCCCTGTGTGTGCGTGTGTGAGTCTCATCCCCGCCCTGGTGTTAATCTGTGTGTGTGTGTGTGTATGTGTCCGTGTATGTGTGTGCTCATGTGGGAGTGTGTATGTGCATATGCCTGCATGTGCATGGAGTTTATAAGCAGGCCCTTTAAATCCCCTCAGTCCGGCGTGTGTGAGATTAAGGCTGTGTGTGTGTGTGTGTGTGTGTGTGCGTGTGTGAGATTACGCCTGTGTGTGTGTGTGTGTGCGCATGTGTGGGTGGGTGTGCGTATGTGCCTGTGTGTGTGTGAGCATGTGTGTGTGTGTGTGTGTGTGTGTATGTGTCCGTGTATGTGTGTGCTCATGCGGGAGTGTGTATGTGCATATGCCTGCATGTGCATGGAGTTTATAAACAGGCCCTTTAAATCCCCTCAATTCGGCGTGTGTGAGATTAAGGTTGTGTGTTAGCTGTTTCAGTCTCACCCTCACAGCAGGAGAGAGGTGCGGATTTTCACAAAGCATCTGCTCCTGGGAGCGGATTCGCCTGTCTGTGCTACACCTCCGCATTTAAGCTGCATATATTAAGGATAAGATGGCACTCAGCTCCTCTATGCTGTCTGCGAGTTTGTGGTGTCTCACTGCTGCTGTGAGTTTGGGAGAGGGGCAACGTGGGAGATGGAGTTCTGAAGGAGACACATCCCAGCCAAACTCACAGCAGCACTGACACACACCAAAGCTACAGCGGAACTGTGAGTCTGGAGTGTCTTATAGCTGTAGTGTGTTTGTGAGAGGGGTGTCATGGGAGATGGAGTTCTGAAGGAGGAGAAATTTGCACACTAAAGCCACAGCAACAACAACACATGATGACCTTGCAGATGCACAGACCTACACCAAATTCACAGTTACACAAACACATACCTGATTGCCATAACACACTCCAAACCCACTGCCACACAGACCCACACAAATGCCATCCTAGCACTGATTTAACCCAGAATCGTGCAAAACTCACACTGATCCACACTGGAATATGTGTGTGCCAAACACTAAGCACCACTAGCTCACACTCACACTTTCAGTCACACATGCACACATTCAGTTCAACACTGACACACAATAATAACCCACAACATTATTGCATTTGGCCACAACAACTCTGACACCAATAACAATCCAGCACAGGCAGTTCCCCCAGCATCCTCTAGTTTTGGTATATTATATACCCTGTATTATTTTAATATTGCCATTTTATAATTGTATAATTCAGTAAGTACTATAAGTGAACCACCTCAATGTACACAAACACAAAAAACAATGCTAAAATATTATACCTCTACCATCACATACCCAAGAAGAATAGGTTTCAGTTTTATATCTTCAAAAATACTACCCTCCTGTACAACAACATCAAAAAAGTGCCCTCCTGCACCGTAAAACCAAAACCCACAGCAGCACCCCTGTACCAGCATTAACCGGTAAACCTCAGACTGCGATGCCCTGGTGTTATAAAGACAGACCTTCTCCCAGGAGCGCAAACAGAGCCGTGAATGTCAAATAATTTTCATCACCAACCAGCTGCACCCCCTCATCCACACCCCCCACCCTCCCTCCATCCTCCGCTGCCCGTCTCGGGAAAAATGAGTTGTCACGCGCGATGCGTACCTGTTTAGATATTAATTCCACATTCATTAAAATGAAATAAAAAGTGGTGGGGGTTGAGTAGGCGCTTCATTGGGGCCGTGGAGTCTGACGCCTTGAACCGAGGCGACGGAGATAAATAAACGACGAGCTGGGCGAATGATGTTTCTCATTTCCGAAGCGGCGTGTAATTCACAGGGAACGTGCCCGGGCTGGACCGCGAAAATGGTGGATTATCAGATCGAGACAAGAGAGGGCGGGAAGTGCATCTCTGCTGACTGTTCGGCGCTGAGGGAAATTATAAATATCCTCACTTCGGCCAAAACTTGTTTAAACAATATCTGTGTAATGTGCCCTGGTGTAAAATCCAGCTAAGACCACCTTGAAATGACCAGCTACCGGCGGTTTCAAAACATGGCATGAGCTTGTCAAACCAGGTCTGAACTGGTCAAACAGCTAAACCATGTTGTGCTGGTCTGACCTAACAGCAGGTTTCATAACCTAGCTTGAGCTGTTTTTTTTAGCTGGGTGGGTCCCAATGGTGCTGACAAATATCAGGAGACGACAGGTCGCATATGAAGAGGGTTGCTGCGTGGGAATCCCAGCCGTTGCGCTAGCTTTCCTGCTATCACAGCTAGCATCGGTATCGCCTTCCCTCCAGCTACGCCTGCCATGCTCCCCTGACTTTGGTTCAGGTCCTCAGCATCTCACAGAGTGTACTTATTGATCTTTGAGGGTGTTTTTATGGTGCTTCTGCAACCTGGATTTGCTAAGCACCCAAGAGAGCAGCGTAACAGTTACACCAGCAGGAAAAGAGTATGTGACAGAGGCGGAGGAGGAAAACAAACTCACGCAATCAACACAGTCAACACAGCCCGTAAACCAGCGAAGAGCAAAAATGCACAGAATGAAAAGATAAAGAAAGATACTGTACATTTCTGACCAAAACACACACACACACACACACACACACACACACACACACACGGGCAGCACTCACGTGGTAGAAGGCGATGGCCTCTCTGTCGAGTGGTCGGCTGACCATCACCTCCCCGGTCATCCTGTTGATGCTGAACACATCCTTGGGCTCCTGGTCCACACCCTTCCCCGTCAGCCGGAAGCTGTGGTTCTCCTGCTTTTCCACCGTAATCACCTGCCGGTCGAACACGGTCGTACGCGGTCAGACACGGTCGTACGCGGTCAAACACAGCCGCCGTGACAATACATTGTGGATTTTATTGATTATGCTCTCGGTGAGGATATTGGCTTGATTGAGTACACCATTTCTGGAGATACAAGATGGATTCTTATAACTGTGAGTGGAGATTGGGCTGATGGATTCGCTCAGTGTTCTGGAGTGATTACTGTGTTTCTGCAGCAGCGGTGTTAGGGAGACTGATGGGACTTGCCCTACGATATTGGGTGGGTTTATTTAGCCGTGGATGGACTGAGGCGGTGTGTGACACGCAGCGTGTGTGTGTGTGTGTGTGTGTGTGTGTGTGTGTACTCACATGCGACTAGAAAGGCGGGCGTTTCCCAGAAGTGTCCCAGGTCAGGCAGCAGATTAGAGAGCACAAAGAAGAGTCACAACACGTTAGAGACACGCATGCAGTCACACGCAGGCAGAGTAAACACAGCAACACCCCTGGACCTCCATGACAAACCTTCCCACTCCACGGGGCAGTTGACAAAGAGCCCTCGCTCAAACGTTCTAGGCCAAAACGGTCCTTTGTCTGGGAGCTTTCACACTTCACACCTGTGATCGAGGGTCCCATAAAGAGCAGAAAAGGGTTTCTCTATGGTGACCAGATGATAATCCCACAGGTGCACTACAGGACAGGTGATACCTCCCACAGATGAACTACAGAACAGGTCATATCTCCCACTGGTGAACTACAGAACAGGTGATATCGCCCACAGATGAACTACAGGACAGGTGATATCTCCCACTGTTGAACTACAGAACAGGTGATATCTCCCACAGATGAACTACAGGACAGATGATATCTCCCACTGGTGAACTACAGGACAGGTGATATCTCCCACTGGTGAACTACAGGACAGGTGATATCTCCCACTGGTGAACTACAGAACAGGTGATATCTCCCACTGGTGAACTACAGAACAGGTGATATCTCCCACAGATGAACTACAGGACAGGTGATATCTCCCACTGTTGAACTACAGAACAGGTGATATCTCCCACAGATGAACTACAGGACAGGTGATATCTCCCACTGGTGAACTACAGAACAGGTGATATCTCCCACAGATGAACTACAGGACAGGTGATATCTCCCACTGGTGCACTACAGGACAGGTGATATCTCCCACAGGTGAACTATGGGACAGGTGATATCTCCCACAGATGAACTACAGGACAGGTGATATCTCCCTCTGGTGCACTACGGGACAGGTGATATCTCCCACAGATGAACTACAGGACAGGTGATATCTCCCACTGGTGCACTACGGGACAGGTGATATCTCCCACTGGTGAACTACAGGACAGGTGATATCTCCCACTGGTGAACTACAGAACAGGTGATATCTCCCACTGGTGAACTACAGAACAGGTGATATCTCCCACAGATGAACTACAGGACAGGTGATATCTCCCACTGGTGCACTACAGGACAGGTGATATCTCCCACAGATGAACTACAGGACAGGTGATATCTCCCACTGGTGCACTACGGGACAGGTGATAAGAGTTATATGTGTTTATGTAAGAGGCACGCACATCAGGTACACTGTACAGAAAACTATAGTTCCATGCCAGGTGATTATGAGCATTCAGACATTTTATTGTTTCTAGTCAGACTGCGGTACTCTTTAGCAAAAAAATCTTTAAAAAAAAAAACCTTGATATATAGATGCCTCCACAAAACTATCAACAGAGTAAATGAAAGATGAAAATAAAATATGTGAGGAAAATAAGTCTTGAGTGTGCATGCTGTCAGAGCACAATACAGAGAATGCAAGAGCTCTTGAATTGCACTATAAAAGTATTTTATTTTCCCAAAAAAAGAATGTAATGGCAGTTTTCTTCTGGTTTGAAATGCAGGTTCTGTTGACTTTAGGCAAAGTACCATTGTCAGGGAAACTATGTGAAGCTTCAAGCTGTCCTGAGAAATGGCAGGAAAAGTGCTTTTCAGAGCCATAGGAGATCTGAACATTGCTTTAATAGCAGTGAAATGCATCTGTCAAACTGTTAAAAATGAAGCTCGCCTCTGCAGCTAATTGTCACCTGAGAATGAACCTGTGCACTCTAAGAAAATGTTTATTGTCAGTACACACACACTCTCTCACACACACACACACACAAACAAAGGCATGAACATACATATACACACGGAAACATACAGTACACATGAGCGCACATCTCTAAACACACAAACATGTACACACACATTTGATTTATCTTTATTTCATTCTCTCTCTCTCTATCTCTCTCACAGAGAGAGACACACACACACACACACACAGAAACCTGAGTGAGTTGGGGAAATAAAATGGAGCACACAAGGGGGAAAGCACAAGGGCAGGAAAGTTTTGGGTCCCCAGGGTTACGTGATCCAATGTTGCGCAGGTGCAGAGATCTCCCTAATCGTGGGAGGTGATCGTGCGTCACTCCACTTATCAGCCCAAAGCTGAGGATTTGAACAAAAAGCCCAGAGCCGTGTCGTAATCCAGGAAGATCCTCCACTTATTCTCTGATCTCATAATCTTGCAAGTCAGAAGGATGACACTAGGTTGTTTACTCTAGTTACAGTACAGACCCTAGTTACAGTAATTAGAACCAGACGGCCATTAAGACAGTGTCCTGATCCTACACTTCATTAAAAAGAGCTTTAGAGGGTCATTCACACCCTCTAACTATGCATACAGGCACATGCGCATGCAAACACACACACACACACACACACACACACACACACACACACACACACACATACACGTACATGCAGGCACACACAGACACACATGTACACAAACAAGATACAAACATAACATACACACTGACAAAATGCATATGCACTTTCACACAGCTACACAGAACAATACACATGCTATACATGCAAGCACACACACACACACACACACACTGCAGCTCATTTACAAAAATCTGTGTCCTTGGATTTGTGAAGTGTGAAGTGCTTTGTAAAAAATGAGAAATTAAGGTTTTCTCGGGGACGTCAAATAAATGGACCCCCTGTGTCTTCTCCGGAAACTGACGGTGCCAGAGCAGGAATTAATGCCAAAAAAGAATGTTTTTCTCTAATTACTGGACTTAAAAGCAATACAGGTCTACGATATATTATTTTTTTTTAACATTCTATGTGTGCCAGTCTGAAAACAGCTCACACTTCAAACTATCCCGTCTTCTAGCCCCATGTGAGGAGGTTTGTGAAGAACAAAGTTTGTATGCTGCACAAAGATTCCTCCATGTTTTTCCACTCCTGCCGTCTGTTCTGTGCCGCAGGCCTGCCTAAAGTCCCGCCCTCACACCTCCGGTCAAACACGATTGGCAGGAAGCCCGCCCAATCGCCCTCATCTTCCTCCTCCTCCCCGCCTTCCCCTCCCTCTTCCCACAATGCCTCTCTTTCCTCTGGAGGAGGCTCCGGTGTTGTCGGGAGGGCTGCGAGTGTCCTGGATCGGGTTATTTTAGGAGCGCTCGCTCTTTTTCGTAAAACTGGGTCACGACGCGCTCCGTACTGCTCTTTACATCCCCGCTCTTATTATTGATTCCGCTCCCACGGATGCAGCCGGCGCATTGTCACATGAAGAAGGGGAAGAGACGTTTAGAAGTGGAATCGCTTGTTTATCAGCGAGCGCCTGCTGAGAGTAAACGCTTACGCGCGGGGCCGAACGCCAGCCCCAGACGCGGCGGAGACGGCTGAGGGGAGCGTCTCCTCACAGACCGCCTGACTCTGCGGGGAGTGTGAGGAAGAGCGCGAGGAAGAGCGCGTGTTTAACGTGCGAAGGTAACGTGACGGGCTGGTGCCGGGCTCTTCAGAGCGATCGGGGCAGGGAGAGAGCGCGGAGGCGGGGTGAGGTGTGCGGGGGGTGGGGGATGGGGGTGGTCTGTCACATGGATGGATTCACGGTAAGGGGGTTTGACAGCCAGCCCTCCCCTGTGTAGCCTGCAGGTACTGTCCTACCCCCCCCCCACACACACACACACACACATACACACTCACACACACACACACACACACACACACACACTACCTCTGCACCATCAAGAGCATTCTGGGAGGAGAGCATCGCCCACTACCTTCACGTCTCATCGCCATAAGGCTGACATGAAAGGGAACCGTGTTCCTCCCTTGAGTTTTGACCTCATCCACCTCTACAGCACCCTCTGCTACATAGCTCCAGTGCACAGCAAACATGCACACTCCACTACAATACAATAAACTCCACTACAATACAATACACTACACTACACTACATTACACTACACTCCACTATAATACACTCCACTAAAATACAGTCCACTCCACTACAATACACTCCACTCCACTACAATACACTCCCCTACACTACAATACACTCCACTACAATACAGTCCACTCCACTACAATACACTACACTCCACATCAATACACTCCACTCCACTACAATACACTCCACTCCACTATAATACACTCCACTACAATACACTCCACTACAATACAGTCCACTCCACTACAATACACTCCACTCCACATCAATACACTCCACTCCACTACAATACACTCCACTATAATACACTCCACTTCACTACAATACACTCCACTACAATACACTACACTCCACTACAATACACTCCACTCCACTACAATACACTCCACTACAATACACTCTACCCCACTACAATACACTCCACTACGATACAATACACTACAATACACTACACTACAATCCACTACATTACACTACACTCCACAATACGATACACTCCACTACAATACAATACACTCCACTACACTACACTCCACTACAGAACAATACACTCTACTGCAATACAAGTAGAACAATGGAAACTGAAGGCACAAACAATGTCGATTGGAGTTCTTGTGAAACGCAATTCCGCATTACACCATGCGCCAGATTTCGTGTCCCAGAAAACATTTTGTAATCTATTGTGATTTAAAAAGTTACATTTCAGGGCTAGAGTTAACAAAAAGTACAATTTCACACAAAAGTTTGAATGTTGCAATAAGACTGGGGATGGTGTTGTGTTCAGGGGTTACTCAAATGCCAGAAGTGATTACATAAAACTATAACGTACCACCTGCTTTCAGGAGTTCTTAAAATCCCCTACACAGAGGGGAAAGTTGCAATTAAGAAATGCGTAAAATTAGACCTCATATTTAATTTGCCTAATTTTCACATTCTCCACCCTTTTCCGCATGTTCTCCCCTAGGTATGAATATGCATGAGGAGATTTAACTTTGGATCAAGAGCAAAGCCGCAGAGTGATGTAATCCCCGCAAATCACATCCGCATAGGGATTTTGAGCCAGTAGGACCTGACATAAATCTGACACAGATATCACCACCTTGTAGCGGCTGCTATTGAACAAGCCATTCCAAGCCCCAGTGTCACATGAACTCAGGCAGAGTACATTCAATTCCGATCAGGCTCTCTGTAAGCAGGGGCAGAGCTAGCCTGGCAAGTTCACTTCAAAGGTATGAGACATTTCAACATTAACTCTGATTAAAAGAGAGAGAGAGAGATAGAGAGAGAGAGAGAGAGGGGGGGGGGGGGAGAGAGAGACAGAGAGAGAGAGAGAGAGAGAGAGCCTCTACACTCTCACATAGCGATGTCAAGCCCATTCCCAGCGTCACAGAAAGACAAACTGCGGTCCCTCAAGTGTGCAGAGGCTCCTGGCGTGTCCCAGGGGCCCTCTGGCCGTATGTGGGGCATTATTCATAAGGCCCCAGCACTGCTGCTCACACAGGCTCAGCACTTCAGGTGGTCTCAGGGAGGGGTCATAACAAGGTCAGAGCCCAGGGCTCTAATGACAGTCAGCAGAGCTGGGGCGGGATGCACGCGGTAAGTAAGAGGGAGCGCGCAGATACCCGCATCTGAGGAGGGCTGGGGGAAGAGAGAGAGAGACTGAGAGAGAGAGAGTGAGAGTGAGTGTGAGAGTGAGTGAGAGAGAGAGTGAGTGAGAGAGAGTGAGTGAGTGAGTGAGTGAGTGAGTGAGTGAGTGAGTGAGTGAGTGAGTGAGTGAGTGAGTGAGTGAGTGAGAGAGAGAGTGAGAGTGAGTGAGAGAGAGAGAGAGTGAGTGAGTGAGAGTGAGTGAGTGAGTGAGTCAGAGAGACAGAGATTGGTGGTAGATCTGCATGTAGTTGTTAAATGTACAAATGTTTGTTCATATTTCATGTTGCATTGGTGTTACATTGCAATGTTCTTGTAAAGCTGTGGAAACACATATATTTTCTTACGCCAAGCCAATAAAGCATTTTTTTAATTTGAGTTTGATATTTAAGAATACCATAACTGGGTCATTTTCCAGAAACAATAAATTATAGAGAGAGAGCGAGAGAGTGAGAGAGCGAGAGAGAGAGAGAGAGAGAGGAGAGAGAGAGAGAGAGAGAAAGTAAAGTAAAACCAACAAAGCATAATAAAAGAAACCAAGAGAAATATAGAGGAAGTGAGTGAGTGCACCTATTTTCATGCATGAGAGACTAGGGATTAAGTTCAGTTATTCAGGTGACACTTTTCTATCCAAAGCTGATTCGATGGAGAGAATCCCTTCTGGAGCAATGTGGGGTAATTTCTTGCTCAAGGGCCCAACAGCTGTGCGGATCTTATCGTGGCTACCCTGGGGTTTGAACCACCAATCTTCCAGGTCCCAGTCATGTACCTTAGCCGCTAGGCTACAGGTTGCCCCTGTACATTGACGTATTGGCCAGGTCGCCCTTGAAAGCATAAATACATCAAATAATAGAGCGGTTGAGTGCAGTAGAAAGGAAGACGCCCAATCTGATCCATGGGAGGGGGAAGAAACAGCAGCTCCTCTGACTGAGCCTCTTCGCCTCGCCCGGCGGTGAGGGCAACCAAGTCCGACGACCCGACAGCCAATAGGACGGCCCGATGGCAATCACAGGACGGCGGTTGGAAGTTTAAACCCTTCCAGCCCACCCTGGAACTTCGGTAACGCTGCAGATAAGGCTCCGCTGCGGAGCGGAGACTCTCCCAGCCGATCTCTTATCTCGCCCGAACCTCTCAGATTCTCTCTCTAAGTGCGTGTGCAATCAGCGTCGAGCCCGGGCTCACCGAGACGCGGAGAGGCCGAGACGATCGGGCGGGGAGATTGCAGGGAGAGAGTGAGAGACCGCAGTGAAGGAGGCAGTAAAACATGAATAATAACTAGGAAAATATTACTCCAGTTACAACTGTCGGCTATGACAGTAATGACTTCATAAAAGAAAAGAATGAACACTGCATTCTTTTTCTTTAAATGTATGACTACGACCACCAGCACCTTACATTAAAATACGGGGTGCGTTTGTTCCTCTCTTTTTGAGTAATAACTTGCCAGTGCTGTTTTCTGTCGAACCATTTTATATGCATTTGTCACATTGCAAAGTGCCTAAATGTAAATGCAATTTATTTCAGAGTGATGCTAGAGATTTTGGTCAGGCAACTCACGATGAATTAAGCAACATTTATTGAGGTTTAATATAAACGCAAACTTTGTCGTCAAGGCTCAGCCCCCCCCCCCCCCCCCCATGGGGGTCTTGAGGAGCAGAGCTCACAGGTGGATGCCAGGATGGTGGTGGGAGCTATTGTTTCTGAATGCATGATTTAGGAATAAGCAGGATAATAAAAGAAATGTAACAGCATGCAACGGCAGCATATGAGCGACAGAATGCCAAGACAAACAATGGAGCAGAAAGAGCCAGGCAGTCTTATGGCTTTAGCCTGCAGAAAGAGCCAGGCAGCACTATGACTTAAGCATGCAGAAGGAGCCAGGCAGGCTATGGCTTTAGCATGCAGAAAGAGCCAGGCAGCGCTATGACTTTAGCATGCAGAAGGAGCCAGGCAGGCTATGGCTTTAGCATGCAGAAAGAGCCAGGCAGCGCTATGACTTTAGCATGCAGAAGGAGCCAGGTAGGCTATGGCTTTAGCATGCAGAAGGAGCCAGGCAGGCTATGGCTTTAGCATGCAGAAGGAGCCAGGCAGGCTATGGCTTTAGCATGCAGAAAGAGCCTGGCAGGCTATGGCTTTAGCATGCAGAAAGAGAAGGCAGCAGGGCAGCTTTTGCATGATTTCCAGACCAGGGCAATTTAAGCAACGCAGCAACAGCAGGGCAGCACAGCATGGCAGAGCAGCATCTAAATGAGCAAGGCTCTGAACAGGTAAGTTTGGTGCTTTATATAGCCCCTCCCATTAGACATAAGCATCGTGTGAGGGGCGCCACTTCTCAAGTTGTCTGCCTGAACTAGCTCCACAGGCTCTGCATAATGTTTTATTGCCCTGTGTGATGGATTGGCAAGCTGTGTGTCGATGGTGAATTCCAGCCTCTTGCCCAATGCATCTACCACCTTCTACTAATAAGTGGGTTAGATAATGGATGAATGGATTATTATTAATATTATTATTAGGATTCTTCTGCTTCTTTTTCTTCTTCTTCTTCTTCTTCTCCTTCTTCTTCTGGACTGACAGACAGACACCTTTGCCCACCACAGTGCCTGCCTGTCAGTCCACCACAGACTGAGGGGACCCTGTAAGAGTGCTTTTTTCACCCGTCGGCTTGGCAACCTGCCGGCCAGTTGGCAGGATCAGCGGAGCAGGAGCCCCTGAGCCGTAAATATTACCGCTGTTCTCACCGCCGTCATCGACTAAACGCCTCACACCCCGGGCGCCGCTTCAAAAACTCCCCGTCCGACAGGGGTGACGGACTGCAGTCCAGGAGCTGGGCTCTACCATCGCAGTGTTCCCAAACGCACATCCAGACTTTAGTATTATCAGGATCTAACTCAGAAAAATCTAATAAATATGCTGTTTTTGGGCAAATATATCGTACATTCACAGTACTCTTAGGGTGTCTGTCATGCAGATCTGTGAGGAACTGCCCTGCATTTAAGTTTTTCTGTGTTAGGATGTGAAGCTTTAAAGCTCAGTATCTCAAAACTACTCAGAACTCAGATAAGAACATTATAATTCCAAGGTCATGACATGACAAGGCCTCCTATGTGGAAAATTCAGGAACACTAATGCACCTCGATTAGTATATGTGCTCCTAAATGTTTTTTCTGGTTAGCACACATCAATTTTGAGGAGCAAATGCTGCTATAAAGGGAGCACTGTAGAGCCCTGTGGTGGCCTGAAGCAGCTGCCGGTTTTGGGTGTGCTGATCAACATTGTCCCACTCACCTTTTGAGGGGAAACTTTGGTCGTTTCTCAATGCTGAGTTTGTAGTGCGACATAGGCTGTAGTCGTGGTCCGTAGTCACCCAGATTTTAAACCATGTTTATACTTTTTGCTCAGGACAAAGAACACAGTATACGTCGGGCCACAACAGAATGCCTGTGAATGCTCTGTGGTTTCTGACTATAAACTGGCCTCAAGACAGCTCCTCTGATATTGAATTTCAAGAAGCCTCGCTCCTCCAGACACTGTGGCCCTCCAGGGCTGGATTCCACCCCTCCTGGGGCCCCCCCTCCGGCCCTGACCCCTGCGGGAACCGCCCGTTTAAGACCTCGCACGTTTTCGTTTCGGGGCGAGGCCTGAGGGCTTCATGGTTGAGTGCTGTCAGGGGTGCTTGGTGGTCAGTGGCGCACGCCCCAAATAAATCCCCACCCCCCCCTCTCTGCTGGCCCTCGGCCGTTTGTCTTCCTCCTGCGGACTCTGGCGCAGTGTGAAATTCAATAATAATAAAAAACAAAAACAAAAACAGAAGCGTAAAACCTGAAAACCAGCCAGCTTTTTTTTTTTACTCAAACTGTCACCGGTGCTGAATCAATCTCTGGGCTTCATCCTTCACTCCTTGTCTGCTCTCCTCCCTCCTCTCTCTCTCTCTCATAGTGTTGTGTTCCTGTCATCCATCAGCCATTAGCTCTTTCCACTCACTTCTGGCAGCCTGCGGCTCTTTTCCTGCAAGTGTTATATTAGCGCTCTTATTGGCCAAGTTGCAGAGGGAATTAACCCAATGGGGGTGAGGGGGGTGAAGGGGTTTGGTTTGGCAGACTCATTGATTCAGTGGCTCAGTATCAAAAGCATCTAGTGGCTATCCTCACTAGATCCTTATTTCACTAATAGTTAGTTGAATGGGTTTGCATGAGTTAGTTGATTGGGTTTGGATGAGTTAGTTGATTGGGTTTGGATGACTTAGATGACTGGGTATGGATGAGTTAGTTGATTGGGATTAGATGAGTCTGTTGATTGGGATTAGATGTGTTAGTTGATTGGGTTTGGATGAGTTAGTTGATTGGGATTAGATGAGTCTGTTGATTGGGATTAGATGTGTTAGTTGATTGGGATTAGATGAGTCTGTTGATTGGGATTAGATGAGTCTGTTGATTGGGATTAGATGTGTTAGTTGATTGGGTTTGGATGAGTTAGTTGATTGGGATTAGATGAGTCTGTTGATTGGGATTAGATGTGTCTGTTGATTGGGATTAGATGTGTTAGTTGATTGGGTTTGGATGGGTTAGTTGATTGGGATTAGATGAGTCTGTTGATTGGGATTAGATGTGTTAGTTGATTGGGTTTGGATGAGTTAGTTGATTGGGTTTGGATGAGTTAGTTGATTGGGAATTGGATGAGTTAGTTGATTGGGTTTGGATGAGTTAGTTGATTGGGTTTGGATGAGTTAGTTGATTGGGAATTGGATGAGTTAGTTGATTGGGTTTGGATGAGTTAGTTGATTGGGTTTGGATGAGTTAGTTGATTGGGTTTGGATACTCTTTCACTGAATGAAACGCGACTTCTGCATTAAATGATTATCTAAACTATTCACGGCTTTGTCGACTTCTGTAAGCAGCATATTAGGCGCACTACAGTGCTACAAAAACAATAAAGATAAAGAAAGAAAGAAAGAAAAATTTTCAGAGACCTTCACTTTATCCATAATGAAATTAACTTTAAAACCATGAATAGGCCCCAGGCTCCTACACCAGCAGAACCCCTTTTAATCAGAAGAATAAGCCAATGTTGTTTTCCCGTCTGTGTGTTTGTTTGCTGGAGAAATTTGGAGGTGGTTCTGCTTCATCAGCACTTTCTCCCCCTCCCCCCACACCCCACACCCCACCTGTCCAGTTCTGCCTTCCCACTGCTTTCAAAACTCGTTCAAAAAATTCACACTTTAAAGAGGTGCTGCACGACACCAAACAGCCTGTTCTACTTTCTCTGCTACCGCTACTGATGGTATTAATTCCCCTCATAAGCGGCCTCTATACTTTACCCATCTGCGTTATGTTTCATCTTTCAATTTTTTTTATCTCTGTACCCCTGTTTGAGTGCCTGTAGGCCCCTGTCATATCAGGGAATAAACAGGTAGTCTTTACGGGATACACACTTATAGATGAAGGAACACAGACACAGATACACAGACACACACACACAAACGGTGGAAACTAGGCCTATAATAACTCAGAGGATACAGGTTCTGCATCCCAGGGGGGCTGTAGCCATTGTACCATTTAGTAAGACACTGATACACTCTGGTAAATATCCAGTGGATCTTATGCAAAAAAGTACACTTTCGCCAGAGTTCTGGATACGGCTGCAGCTAACAGCTTTAATGGAATGAAAAGGCGTGCAGTCTTGTCTGGGTGCTCCGAAACTGTGAAGGCCCTGACTAAAGCATGCTACAATGATGCTACAGGCTCACAGTATGAAGCTATGCCTTCGGAATGAAGCCATGCATTTTTGGAATTTTTTGCTTTCAATATTCAATATTCTAAGCCAGTATTCCAGAACTCCACTGCTCTCGATTACTAGCAGTGATTGTGACATCAGGATTAGAATGTTCCGTTAAGAATATTGTAATCGTACTAGTGACCTCACAGGTTAAGGCTACATATTGAAAATATGGAGGAAAACGTGGAAGTAGTGGTAAACGGCAGTGAAAATGGAAGGTGGAACAGTGTCCTCTCTCCCTGTCGAGGCGACGAGGACCCCAGGGAGGCAGGTGATATCACGGCCGTTTCACAGCCCTGCTGGACGGCTAATGGGATTAGGCCAGGAGCAGATAGCTGTGCACATTACACCAGGGATACAACAGAGAGAGATAACTCCAGCAAGAGCCGTGCCCACAGACTCACTGAGGACCACACGCGCCACCCCGCTGAAAGTATGCGTGTGCGTGTGTGTGCAAGCACTTCTGGTCTGTGTCCAAGTGTATAAGTGTGCCTGTGTGTGTAGCTGTGTGTGCAAATGTGAGCACGTATGAATGCGTGTGTGTTTTTGTGTGTGTATGAGTGGAAGAACTGTGTGTGTGTGTGTTTGTGTTCTCAGTACGCTCGGACACATAAATATGTGTGTATGTGTGTGTGCCCATGTGTGCAAGCGCTTGTATTGGGGTGTGTGTTCCGCTATGCCTGGGCATATGCATGCGTGTATGTGTGACTATACACGTGTGTGTGTGTGTGTGTGTGTGTATGCACACGCATGCCTGGTTGCCGGCTGACTCAGTGGGAGATGTGACTCTCCTCTCTCAGCCGGGTCAGCCTCTCCGTCACAGTGGTGAAAACCATGGAAACCAGGAAACCGGGACTGCAGAAGCTCCGGAACCTTCCTCCGAGAGCAATACTGAGGCAATTTCATATCTGCCTTTTTTATGCGGCTCATCCTCGGAGGGGGGAATGAAATGATGAAAATAGAGCGGATGCCGCACTCTCGTCCTGACCTGCGTGAGGGTGGCAAGTTTATCCGTGTGGAAAATCCATTCCGCCCGCTTTTCGATGTAAAGCGGCCGTCAAAGAAAATAACATGCTTTATCCCGTGTCTCCGTGCAAGGCTTATCACCAACGGAGGGGGGGGGGGGGGGGGGGGGGGGGAAAGGGGGGAGGAGGGGGGGGTTAAAGTGAGTGAAAACTTTTAAGTGTGCAGCTTCTAGGGCTTTAGCCGCTAAGCTAAATGAACTAGGCCAGTTCCTCTGCTGGGTCCTAATCTAGTGTGTGCTTTCAGAGCGAGCCAGTGCACAGTCAGCTGCCAGTCCCTGTGCAGGCCTGGCCTTACAGAACATCCCCCTTACTGCGCCAGGGAGAGTGAGCGAAAAGCTGACTGTAGTGATGGGTCATGGTGTGTGTGTGTGTGTGTGTGTGTGTGAGTGTGTGTGTCTGCGTGTACTTGTGCAGGGGCATGTCTGTGTGTGCGTGTCTGTGTGCCTGCATGTGTGTGTGTGAGTGTGTGTGTGTGTGTGTGTGTGTGTGTGTGTGAGTGTGTGTATGTGTGTGTGTGTGTGTGAGTGTGTGTATGTGTGTGTGAGTGTGTGTGTGTGTCTGCATGTAAGAGAAAGAGACAGAAAGGGTGTAGCATCCTGCATAGTGCACTCACTCTGCCTGAACAGATCTGTGGTACCCAGAACTGTTCACAGTGAACCACACAGATACATGTACATTTCCTCCAGATCTTTTGAAAACATGTTTAAAGATATAATTTAATTTGCACAAAATACAGCCTGTCCAAACTGACATGAAGACCCAATGATGATATCCCGATATCTGAAACAGAAGCTGCAGCCTTATACCTCTTACAAAGGATAACATCCAACGGAAGTAATGCCTATGATTGTCTAAGTCATTTGAATGTCGTGGCAAACCACCTGCCAATCAGCAGTTCCGCCCTCTTCCCGTTTTTCTCTCCAATAATGATGTAGCACTGAAGGGAAAAATTGAGAAAACTCTGGATGTTGTCAATCTAAAGTTTAAACCTGTACTAAAAAGTGCAGCCAGGAAAGTTTCTGCCGACGCTAATAAGTATGTGCCATGTGTCTGAAGGTGAGACAGTGATTATCTAGACAGCTCGACCTTAACATAAGAGCAGGGAGAAGAGGAGAAGAGAGATGACACGCGGGAGACTGCCGAGCCAGTCACACAATGTCTGCGCTTCATCCCGACTGCAGCCGGATCTGAGAGGAGGAGGGAAAATAGAACGCCTCGGCTTTCAGTTCCTTAAATGGAACCCCAAAGAGAGAAAGGGAAATACTCCAGAGCGTCGCTTCCCCCTTCCACGGGTTTGTCACGAGACGACACGTCGCCTGCTCTGTCGCGTCGTGATATGATCGACTCGGCCCCGTGTCGTGCTGTGTCACAGGTACGTTATAAACCTGCGCGACCATCCGCCCGGGAAAGATAGACTGGAACAGCCCGTTATCGGAGTTACGAGTCGGATTGGTCGGGTATCATTTCCGAGTTGCCGGCTAGGAGGAAACTGACATCAATTAGACTGACTGAAATGTTGGAATACACAAACAACAGTTAACTCCTAAAGTTATTTTTTAATGATTTGAATTTTCCCAACGAACAGTGTATGTAAAGTAGCTGTGAAGGTTACCGTGCTCAGAAACTAGCAACAGCTTCTTGCCGGTTGTTGCTACGAGGTAGAAGGTCGGTGGTTCGATCCCCGGTGTAGCCACCATAAGATCTGCACAGCTGTTGGGCCCTTGAGGAAGGCCCTTAACCCTGCATTGCTCCTGGGGGGGGGGGGGGGTTGTCTTAGTCGCTTAGTCTAATCAATTGTAAGTCACTTCGGATAAAAGCGTCAGCTAAATAACTGTGGTGTAGCGGCTGGAAAGCTCCGAGCTCGTAACTCCGAGCTCCCAATTCGGAGCTACTGAACGAGCCTCCGTGTTCAGCAACACAGCATCACAGCATCACACCTCTTAACCTGCGTGGTCTCATTAGCCCAAATAGGCCGATCAGACGAGGAGTGTAAACTGCCGGCACTCCCAGGAAAACCACTGTAGAACACAGGGGCGCAGTAAAGAATCGCCGGCCATGACGAAATGAAGATAATTCAGATAAAATATTCAGCAGCATTGAAGTGAGCTGTCCGGCGTACAGTTACCCATTACACATAGATGGTGGTCTGTGATGTTTTATTATAGAGGCCTCGTTTCTCAGCCCTCTCTTCTGAGTCACTGTTCTTCAGCGCGGAGTAAACATCCTCCGCTGCATTCATATGCAATACATGAGGGTGCTTGACTGCAGGCTGGTAGAGGGCTATGGATCCGGCTATGCTGTGAATCTCCAGTGGTAGATGTATGGCTCTTGAGAGGCACTTACATGCTAATACATATTCATACGCTCAGTGAAATGTGTCAGCCACTGTCTGAGACCCTGCTCAGATCGCACATTATCTCTGTGAAGCTGGTCTCCAGGCGCGGAAGGGCCTACTGAAACTAGGCTCAGGAGGTGGGGGTGCAGCCTTTGAAAGTGGGATTAGGGGTGGAGACAGACTCTTTGAAAATGAGCTCAAGGGTGGACATGGATCTTTTATTAACTTCCCCGTGGAGTAGGCATTAACCCTACGGAAGTGTTTTAGGGGTGGAGAGGGATGCTTTCATCCTGGGATTAAGGGTGGAACCTTCTGAAACTGCATTTTGGGGGGTGGGGAAACGAACCCTTCAAAACAGGGGATTTCAACCCACTTAAGGCCAATCCATACCAAGAACTATAACTGTAACGATAACGGAAATATGTCGTTTTAACTGAAATGGATGGGGGAGCACTATAACAACAATGACAGTGACGGATGATATCCTTGGGATCACTTTCAGAATGATTTTTTCCAGCTGCATGAACGGTAAAATACTGACAGGCAATAAAAATACAGTACATCCCAATTTCAAATTTTTAAATGGCAGATGATGTAGCGAGAGAACGTTTACAGAATGTTTTTGTTCATCAGTGTGGATGCTCATTTTGTTATGGTTGTGGTTATTGTTATAGTTCATGGTGAGGACGGGTCTTAACTTAACTTAACGAAACAGGGGCTGGGGCAGAGACAAACCCCCTGAAACAGGGACTGGGGCAGAGACAAACCCCCTGAAACAGGGACTGGGGCAGAGACAAACCCCCTGAAACAGGGACTGGGGCAGAGACAAACCCCCTGAAACAGGGAATGGGGCAGAGACAAACCCCCTGAAACAGGGACTGGGGCAGAGACAAACACCCCTGAAACAGGGACTGGGGCAGAGACAAACCCCCTGAAACAGGGACTGGGGCAGAGACAAACCCCCTGAAACAGGGACTGGGGCAGAGACAAACCCCCTGAAACAGGGACTGGGGCAGAGACAAACCCCCTGAAACAGGGACTGGGGAAGAGACAAACCCCCTGAAACAGGGACTGGGGCAGAGACAAACCCCCTGAAACAGGGAATGGGGCAGAGACAAACCCCCTGAAACAGGGACTGGGGCAGAGACAAACACCCCTGAAACAGGGACTGGGGCAGAGACAAACCCCCTGAAACAGGGAATGGGGCAGAGACAAACCCCCTGAAACAGGGAATGGGGCAGAGACAAACCCCCTGAAACAGGGACTGGGGCAGAGACAAACCCCCTGAAACAGGGAATGGGGCAGAGACAAACCCCCTGAAACAGGGACTGGGGCAGAGACAAACCCCCTGAAACAGGGACTGGGGCAGAGACAAACCCCCTGAAACAGGGAATGGGGCAGAGACAAACCCCCTGAAACAGGGACTGGGGCAGAGACAAACACCCCTGAAACAGGGACTGGGGCAGAGACAAACCCCCTGAAACAGGGACTGGGGCAGAGACAAACCCCCTGAAACAGGGACTGGGGCAGAGACAAACCCCCTGAAACAGGGACTGGGGCAGAGACAAACCCCCTGAAGCAGGGACTGGGGCAGAGACAAACCCTCTGAAACAGGGACTGGAGCAGAGACAAACCCCCTGAAACAGGGACTGGGGCAGAGACAAACCCCCTGAAACAGGGACTGGGGCAGAGACAAACCCCCTGAAACAGGGAATGGGGCAGAGACAAACCCCCTGAAACAGGGACTGGGGCAGAGACAAACACCCCTGAAACAGGGACTGGGGCAGAGACAAACCCCCTGAAACAGGGACTGGGGCAGAGACAAACCCTCTGAAGCCTGGCCAGACAGGATGTAGATCAGGGAGCGTTTGCTCGTGTCTGCAGCCACCGGCGATATGGATCATAAGCGGGCCAGGAGGAGGAGAGCGCTGAGACTCTCCCTCCGTTTTCAAGCTCCGGAGATCCAAAAACAGGCAGCAGCCAGATCAGCCGCAAAAGGCATGATGGGAAATGTGTTTTTGCAAGAGTCAAGAACAAACAGAACATCGTGGGAATGTGGGTTTATTTATCAGAACAAACTAATTCTGCTTTTTGGCCAGATAACTTCTCTCCCTTGGCAGAGCAAACATTTCATTTCTCTATCTATTGTTTAGAAGTATCGGTGAATGTCAGGTACAGCAGTGTACACAGCAGGGCTCTCAAACTTCGTTCTTGGAGGGGTGCGGTGTCTGCTGACTTTTGTGGTTGCCTGTCAATCATGGGCATGTCAGGCCTTGGAAACCGTGTGTGTGGACTCGAGCCAAGCAACACCGTGTCTCCTCCAGGACCGGAGTTCTCCATCCCTTGTGTATGTGCGTAGACACATACACACCTGTCTCTATGACTACACCCAGCTGACACCGCAACTAATGTACTCCCCAATAAAAAAAAAAGTGTACTTCTAACCAGGTGATTCTGCAGACAGACAGAACGATAGACAGACAGACAGACAGACAGACAGACATGTGGGAGCTACCATAAATTTGCCTTTACATGCTTTTGTCACTAGTTTGTGGGGCAACAGATGCAAGGACACACACATACACACACAGGCACACACAGACACACATACACACAAATGCACATGCAGTTTGCACGCACATGCCCACCGTATGCACACACACACACACACATTCACAGATAATGATATCAGGGTTGTTTCCAGTAGGTCAGGCTCTAGTGTCACACAGGAGAGCAGGGATGAGCAGGAGGTTCTACCTGGGGAAAGAGTGAGTTGGGATATGTGGGGACACTTACCTTGCCGATGGATTTTGGGAACGGGGCCCTCTGGTTTTCAGGTACATACATCGGGGGGACCAGCAGGGACCTCTTAGTCCTGTTGAGTGCCTGTCCCAGTCCCAAAATCTCCTGCAGGAACACAGGCACAGAGGATGAGAAACAGATGAGAAACATATATGTACACACACACACACACACACACACACACATGTGCAGACGCACATACACACATGCACACACACACACACACTCATATACACACATAAACACACACTGACTTCCTATCTCTATCTCTCGTACTCTCTCACACACATGCACACACACACTCAGACACACACAAACACACACCAACTCTCTCTATAACTCTCTCACACACACACACATGTCCATGCACACACACATGCACACACACACTGTTTTGCGGGGTCTCCAGTCAGCTCTCAGAGTCAAATCGTACCAGACTAGTCTTGTGGGGACGCTGCATCTACCTGATTGGAGATAGCACCATGAGGACACCTGAGCCAAACTAGCCAGGATATCCCTCTGCTGATAACTACGCCACCCACAGACCCACACACCACAGCAACTCTGAGAGAGCCACATCATCTCTCACTGCAGCAATTACACACAGTCAGCAATCAGTACCTACACACAGAGATTCCTCATGTAAAATCAATAACAGCCTTATATCACTTCTAATAGTGTTTATATGAGTCCAATCGGAATAAAACACACCCTAATAGAGTTAGAAGTACTACCCGTGTGCTTCTGTCAGTTTAATAGTTATTTTATATCTGACTTATCCAGTACGTATACTTCTCTCTAATGTATTACATTTTCTCACTATTGGACTAAATGCTGTTAGAGTTGAATTAACACTGAATATTTTATTGAGCGAAACGCAAATAATTTCAATAAAATAATGAGACATTCTTCCAAATGTTTTCATTCTTTTCTATCCAATTTTCTAATATCTACTGTTTGCTTCATAATCCTGAATTTGCTCAATTAAGAAATGAATTACTTTATCTAACTTTTTTGATATTGATATTGATATAGTTCAAAAGCTTGGGGTCAACTTTTTCTGCTTTTTCTGACTAAAAGCTGTAAATTATACTGATACAGTATGGAACACATTTGTTGGCTAAATGGCTTTAAGTCATCAAAAGTCCAAGGTATCGAATGAGCCTCAAACCATCATGCTGCTGCCAGATATGCAGTAGATACAATAATTATTTCTCCTGACAAATTTTCCTGTTGAACTCAATGGAGTCTCTACTGCATCTGACAGCAACACAGTGGTTTGAGGCTCATTTGATAGGCCATTTAGCCGACACGTGTTCCATACCGTATCAGCATAATTTACCACTTTTACTCAGTGCACTTATCCAGCTAACTCAGTGTTCCTGCTTTGTGAAATACCCCCCTGGTCTTTCAAAGGGCTACGTAGCTATCTGTCTGGTGCTAAATAGCTTCAGAGCAACAGTACAGTCTTTGACTGACCTTAACTTCACTTTCTATCCATCACTCTAGCCTGAAATACTGAACCAAAATGCCCTCTGTGCCTTCAGTTGAGAAAACAATTATGCAGGCTACACTGCCAGCATTGAAAGCCAGCTTCCTGCTATTATTTCATGTTTATTTTTGGAGAACAGCCAAGGTTCCATTAAATCTGACCTGGCATGTTTACTTATCCTGGCAGCGAAGGATGTCTCCGTCAGGGTGTTTATATTTATGTAGCCATGGCGATGATGTACCGACTAGAGTTGGGGGTCAGTTCCATTTCGAATTAATCAGTTTGGGAAATGAACCGAAATTCAATCCATGGGCTTAAAACTCCTTGTGGAACATTAGACGTATTCTTCATAATTTCTGAATAGAATTTCAATTCATTTCCCTAAACTGTCTGAATTGAAATGAAATTGACCCCCCAACCCCGCCACTTTACATTCTCCGCTAATAAAGCAAGCTTGAAAAAGCCCGTAAAAGTGTTTGAGAAGAATAGAAACGCCGCCGCCGCTAAGTGAGGAGAAATATGGTTATCTGCACGAGACAGGCCTCTGATGTTTTTATTCAGAAACTTTTAAAAGCCTGACAGCCCTTCATCACACTGTCAATGTTTAAGGGCTGCTCTGGACGGTAATTTGTAATTATGCGCTGCCCGTCTGGAATCAGTCCCGCCCGGACGCGGGCGGGAGTCCGGAGAGCGCGATGCCTGGCCGCTCTGCGCTCCTCCTCTGTCTCCGTGTCCGTCCCGCAGGGCCGATTAGCCGGGGCCGGTGTAACTGATCGCGGCGGTGTGTGCCTTGTCTCCGGTGGAGATTAGAGATAAAAGAGGAGGCGGGGGGGCAGGAGCGGGGCTCTGGGGGCTGATGCGTCTGGGTCCCCCCCAGACGAGTGTGGGTGGAGGGAGGGCGAGCGGAGGTCTGAGGCTGGCGGTAATGAGGTCGCCGGGCGAAAAGGCTTCTGCCCGCGGAGGTGCGGGACATTAAGAGAAGGGCCCGGCCCTGCCGCTCGACGTTCCCCCACCTGTCTGTCTCTGCCGCAGACCATAATTTGTCTGGAAAGGGGCCCCGTGAAAGCTCCGCTGCCTCTGTTCTAGTTTTATTTATTTTTCCGGTTGCTTACCGTTTTCGGGTTCCCGCAAACCTCAGGGATGAGAGAAGAAACCTGGCCATGTCTGAATCAGCCTCGTATTTACTCAGTCACGAAATAACAAGATATGACATACTGTAACATAACATTACAACACATAAGAATACATAACAATGCATGAAACAAACATAACATTCATTCATTCATTCATTCATTAACCCACTTATCCTGAACAGGGTTGCAGGGGGGCTGGAGCCTATCCAAGCATACATTGGATGAAAGGCAGGAATACACACCATTCACTCACACACTCATACCTATGGGCAATTTAGACTCTCCAATCAGCCTAACCTGCATGTCTTTGGACTGTGGGAGGAAACCGGAGTACCCGGAGGAAACCCACGCAAACACGGGGAGAACATGCAAACTCCGCACAGGACCTCCTTGCTGTGAGGTGGCAGTACTACCCACTGCACCATCCGTGCCCCCCAAACATAACATAACATCAACAATAATTTTCCTATCCCTTCCTAACCTTATGTATCAACGTGAAAACTGGAGAGTATTTCACCGTATGAAACCCCTCAAATGTCTGCCACCACCTCAAAGTATGTGTTGTCTACAGTATGCATACTGTGTACTGTTTAGTGCATATCTTTAATATGCAATTCTGCAGTCTACGCCTCACTTTAAAGCAATTTTAAAAACACTACATTTAGAGTCAAAGTTAGCCTACTTAACTTCCTCATGCAGTGCACTGAACTTTCACACTGGATAGTAGGCCAGGAAGGTGACACGGACACAGCCCCTGCCTCTAACTGTCACACCGGTAGAGACGAGACAGGACACCTGCTATGCCTCCGTAGAGGAAGTGAGATGGCCTCTCCTTAACGAGAGAAGAGAGGGACGTCAACAGGCAGGGGGGGGGGATAAAGTAAATAAGGATGATCTGCAATCTCTAATATGCGCTGCGCATAATTGCTTTTGAAACACTATCTGCTTCTTCTGCGAGTAGAGCGTCTTTTTTTTCATCTTTATAAGCTTTCACATTCCCATATATTCTCGAGTGTGTTTACTCACTGTTTGGGCTCCGCTGCTCAGAGAAGTGAAACATATTTACCGCCATTACTCTACGCCACATAAAAAACCATCATCTATATGGCCCAGGTAACTCCATTACACTCAGACGCACTGCCACCTTCTCCCAGGGGATATGCAAATGTGATTGAGCCCGCTGAAATCGTAAAGTGAGCCGAGGATTGCGCGCCGCTCTGTTTACGAGCGTGCGCGTTTGACAGTGTGAAGGCGTGCTTCTGAGTGTGTGTGTGTGTGTGTATGTTCACGTGCTCAGATGTGATTCTATCACAGTCACAGTATTCTATTCTATCACAGTCACAGTGTTGTTGTGTGGATGTTTGCGTGTGTGTGTGTGTGTGTGTGTGTGTGTCAGTGTACGTGCACCTGTGAGCGTATGTGAGCGTGTGTGCGTGCCTGTGAGGATGTGAGCGTGTGTGTGTGCATACGTGCGTGTGTGTGTGCACGCGTGTAAGAGACAGCCGTGTCTCTTGTTTAATTTCTCTGTTCCTCCTCTGGTATCCTCATTGTGTTGCAGGCTGTGTGTGCGCCTGATGTAATTAGAGCCCTCCTGGGTGTTTAGGTGCTGCTGCAGATTGAGTTTGTCATTCACAGGGGCGGTGAGAGGCTCTCAGATTGAATACACTACTCCTTCTGCAGTTGAGGGTGACCAGTTGCATGGCCAGCACTGATAAAACTTTTCCCTGGAGTGTGTGTCAAGGGCAATTATTCAGCCCGAGAAATTACCCCTGGAAGAGGGGGACAGACAGACAAGAGTACACACACATGCGCATGCATGCACAAACACACACACAGGCACCCATACACACATGTATACACACCCATACACACACTCCACTGTATCACATAGCATTAAAAAACAACAGAGCACTGCTATTTCAGGAATCAGGAGAGGAGTGCCACTACAAAATAAGCACCTGACCCTTGTATTAAAGAGTGGTATGCATGGTTTATACAGAGGCTCTCATTAGACACTGACATAGTTATGGTTCGAGTGCAAGCTTTTTAATGCAAATGAAATATCATACACTCACTGTAGCTAGTCAGCACCAGACAGAGCTTTACTGACGACTGACAAGGACTCGTAACTGAAACATTCTGAGGTAAGCCAGCGTAAGCACTGTACGAAGAGAATTGCCATCTTGTTTAAATTCATGTTTGCCAAATTGATCAAAATAAAAAATTATAACCATAACAGTTACATATATTAAGTGAGCTTGTGAAGTTGTGAAAGTGTTATTATCACTACCTTGAAGTCAAGTCAGGAAAAATGTGAGAAAGTTATCAAAGTGGCAGGATTAGCTTGTTTAATATTCATTTCTGATTTGATATTAGCTGTAATTAGCTAGCACTGAAGAACAGTTTTTAATTTTATTCATATTCTTCTTGACACTGAAGCCATTATTTCCTGTTATTAGACACGCATTCTACAATTTTAGAAATGCAGGGTCCCCAGGCTTATGAGCCATCAGTCCAGAGGAAACACTGCACACACACATACCCACTCACACAAACACAAACCTATGCACAAGCACAAACACACACATACCCACTCACAGAAACACAAACCTATGCACACGCACAAACACACACATACCCATTCACACAAACACAAACCTATGCACAAATGCAAACACACTCATACCCACTCACACAAACACAAACCTATGCACAAATGCAAACACACACATACCCATTCACACAAACACAAACCTATGCACAAATGCAAACACACACATACCAATTCGCACAAACACAAACCTATGCACACATGAGAACGCACACATACCCATTCACACAAACACAAACCTATGCACACATGCGAACGCACTCATATCCACTCACACAAACACAAACCCATGCATAAATGAAAACACACACATACCCATTCACACAAACCTATGCACAAATGCAAACACACACATGCGCACAAGCACTCTCACAGTCTCAAACATGCAGACATACACACATAATCACAGCCTCACACACAGAGAAACCCACAGACAGATGCACAAACATACACATATGTGGGTGCTTCCAGATGCAAAAGCACAAACACACACACAGTAAGTAAGGCTGAAAATAGCATTTGCAGCAGCAGTAGTGATATGATTCGGCAGTATATACCGTATGAGTGGAAGGCACTGCTTGTCTGGTGGTGAGGAGGACTGGCTGAGCATCTCATCGCCTCTACATGATCATAACGAAGAAGAAACAAGCCTCCTGTGTCAGGAAACTGACAGTTAACGGCGCAAAACAGGGCTGCTTTGATGACTGCGGCCCATTAACATGTGTCTGCCTGCTCACGCCTCACGGAGGATAGCTAACGCTCTCCGGGGTCCGAGCAAAACACAGCCGAAAAAGCAAAGCGGAAAACCTGACATCAATCTGCCTCCTCCCCGCCGAATGCAAAATCCCCCCCGTGAGAGATGAGAAATAGAATAGAGTTTTTCCACAATGCAGCCCGCCGTCGACGAAGCGTTTGCCGCGCTTAAGGATCGCCAGGCGAGTGACACTGAGGTTTGGTGCCGTGCCGGACGGCTCCGGGACCTGGCAGCCTTCCAGACGCTCGCTATGAGTGCGGGGTCCCATGACGGTGCTGCACGCACACACACACACACACACACACACACGCACGCACGCACGAACGTACGCTGCAGTGTCCCTGGAGTTTAAGTGTGCATGGTGTGTTCAGCCATCCGCAGCGCTGGTAATACTGACTCACTGGCATGTTGATATTCTCCATCTGACTGCACTCGCTTTGCACACACACACACACACACACACACACACACACACACAAACACACACGCACACTTACATATACACACACTCATACATCTGCAGGGACCTGGAGCAGTAGCTACCCATAATCCAGCTCACACTTCCCTAGCTTTGCCTGTGTTCTGTTGGCCGAAGTCAGGCCTATTAGTTCATACTCAACAAGAAGATGAACGGAATCCATCAGTCAATAATAAAGTAAGTTACGCTAAAAGTGTTATTGATGATAACGACATAGCAATAAGCAAATATTCAGAGAAACAATGTTATTACAACAAGCTTATAACAACTGTAATAGTGCTGTTATAAACTAACGGTAGTTATTATCCTTCTGCCCTGTCCTCAACAAGGGCCAGCTATGCAAACCAGCATACTGAAGGAAAACTTAAATTTTATGTCAATTTAATGATAGTTGTAGGAGCCATTTTCCATTTAAATTAGTTGAATGCGTGCTACAGGAGCACAGAGAACTTGGTTTCTATTTAGGATCTTTTATTTTGAAAAGAACTCTTATTTTTGTTATTATGAGAAGGCCTTGAGCTTTAAGATGGCCGACACTCACTTTTGATTTTAGAACACTGAGAACAAAGGAGTTAGGAAGACGTAAGAGCACACAGTTCTTTACGGCTGTTGAAGACCTTTGGACCCTTTTGAATACTTAAATATCACATTTTCATTATTTGGATCTATTGATTTAACTACTTTCTACTAACCATTTGTTTGAATCATTGGAATCTATTGGAGTTTCCTTTGTTTGCTCTCATCCACCTGCCAACTCACCTGCCTTGCCTGTCTGCCCTGCTTCCCTCTCTACCCCCAACCATCGCATCTTCATCAATAAAGGTACAATTCAATCATTGTAAAGCCAGTCAAAGAAGCTCGACATTACGTCTAAACTTGTGGCTATTTTATGGACAAATTTGAAAATATGCCCTTACATAAGGTAAAGAACTATGCCATCGCTTCTGCTGTTTGAGAACCGAATGCTTTGAATTGTTTGGAAAGCATGGAATCTTTGTTTGACTGCATCTGAAGTGTGAAGCTTTTGGATATTTTGGAATTGAAGATGTTTTTTGATCTTTGAGCGTTGATTTTTGGAATAGATTCACTATTGGAGTGGCTCATTGTTTGAAACTGGATTTGGAGTGGCCTATAGTTTGAAACTGAATTAGAAGTGGCCTATTGTTTGATTCTGGATTTGAAGTTGACCATCATATTTTGGACACTGCTATTGGAGCGGATTTTGATTTTTTGTTCATGTTTATGAAGAGAATGAATGTGAAGACACAAATTTTGCCGCCGTGCTGAATTTTGAACTGCTGTTGATTAAGCTTTAAACATGGCTGATGAGAGTGTTAAAGAGCTTTGTGCAACACGCAGAGGAAAACTTGGCGTGTGTACACGTAAAATGAATGAATTAAAGGAATCATTAGAGAGAGAAATTGTTGAAGATATTGAAGCAAGCATTGAACAATTTCATCAGGCATTAAATGAATTCAAAGAATGTCATCAGTCTGTGCAAGAGCTGCTTGAGGGAGAAGAAAAAACAGCTGATAATGTGGACTGGTACCAACCAAGAATGCAAACCTTTGAAACATTTTATGTTACTGACGTAGGAGCATGGAGAGCCAATCAATTCATGCAAGCACAAGCTGCACAAGCTGCAGTGTCTCATCTTGACAGCATATCTAATTCTGGTAAAGCAGAGCAATCACAGACTGTTGTAAGCCGTGTCTCCAGATCATCATCAGTGTCTTCGGCACGGCTAAAGGCTGAAGCTGAGAAGGCAGCCCTACTGCAACGTACAGCTGCTCTGCAGAAAAAGCATGCTTTGGAAAGGGAAAGAATTGAGGTGCAAAATGCAATAGAAAGAGTCGAACTTGAAACAGAGCTGGCTGCAGCTCAGGCCAAAGTGCAAGTGTTAGAGTGCATTGATGTTGAGATCTCTGTAGTTCCCAAAACACCGCTGCAAAGAGTTCTGACACAAGATGCAAGGCCAAAGAGGCCTCTACAGCCTGCTCACTCAATCCCATTGAATCCGGCCAACCATAATGCTGCAGGCTCTTCCAGACCACCCATGCCTTCAAGCTCCATTAATAACAACCTGGGTGCGATCGCTGATCTCATTGTGCAGCAACAAAAGTTGACTTCTCTTCCTACTAGAAATGTGACTGTGTTCAACGGTGAACCGCTTAATTTCAAGCCATTCATGCTGGCATTTCAACACTGCATAGAAAATAATACTAACAGTAGCCAAGACCGGCTGTATTATCTCGAACAGTACACGTCCGGGCAGCCTAAGGAGATGGTCAGAAGTTGCCTTCATATGGATGCAGACAGAGGGTATGCAGAGGCAAAAAGGCTACTGGAACATCATTTTGGAGATGAATTTAAAATCACTAATGCGTACTTGGATAAAGCGTTGAATTGGAGCAACATTCCAACAGACAATGGAGAAGCTTTGCAAAGCTATGCTCTTTTCCTGCGTGGATGTTGCAATGTAATGCGTACCTTGTGGTACATGGATGAACTTAACCTTCCATCAAATTTGAGGCTTCTTATCTCTAAGGTGCCATACAAGCTAAGAGAAAAATGGAGAGAATGTGCTTTTGACATTAGGGAACGAACTGGAGCCAGGGCCACATTTGATGATCTTGTCCACTTCCTGGAAAGGCAGGCCAGGATTCTACAAGACCCTATCTTTGGCAATCTCCAAGATGCCACTGCAACCAAACGACCACCCAAAGCAACCATAAGCGTCACCAAGCCCATTCTAAGTCCTGAACAGAAGACCAGAGGGAGCAGTTTTGCAACGACAGTGGCAGCAGTGCCACACGACAATGCAGCGCGTTCTACTGCAGAGAGCACAGTGCAAGTGTCAAGGGTGTCCATCATGCCAAAACTCTGTCCTGTCTGTAATGATGAACATGATATTGCAGACTGCCAAGAGCTGGTGAGCAAGCCTCATAATGCAATAGTTGATCTTTTGAAGACTAAAGGTATCTGCTTTGGCTGTCTGGTTAAAGGGCACATGAGTCGAAATTGCAAAAACAGACAAACCTGTTCAGTGTGCACAAAACTCCATCCTACTATCTTGCACATACCACAGAACGACATTAAAAGCCAAAATGTTGATTCAGCCAAAGTTTCTGAAAAGATAATAAACAACGGGCTGGTTTCATTGAAGACCAAAGCACTTGACTGTAGTGATAAAGACTGCACTCTCGCAATTGTACCAGTCCAAGTCAAGCTAAGTAATTCAAATCATGTTGTCAAGACATACGCTTTCCTTGATCAGGGGAGTTCGGCAACATTTTGTACTGAACAGCTTAGAAGGAAGTTGAATGCCACAGGAAAGCATAAACAAATTCTTCTGCACACGATGGGGCAAAAGAAACCTATTAACAGCTTGGTGCTCAAGGGCCTCGAAGTGTGTAGTCTGGAAGGAAGTGAATTCATAGACTTACCTGAAGTTTACACTCAACAAGAAATCCCTGCTGGCAAAGAATACATACCCAGACAAGAAGACATCAGGAAATGGTCCTATCTTCAGGATGTGGAAATACCCAACATTGATGCTGAAATTGACCTTCTCATAGGGATGAATGCACCCAAACTGATGGAGCCGTGGAGAATTATCAATAGCCAGGGTAATGGGCCTTTTGCTATAAAGACACTGCTAGGTTGGGTGGTGAATGGTATTCTCCATAATGAGGATGCATGCATCAATCAGCAAGGCCAGAAGCATGTTCATTCACATCGAATATCTGTTGAAAAAATGAGTGAACTCTTAATTCAGCAATACAATCATGATTTCCCAGAGAAGGGCTTTGAGGAAAAGCAGCAAATGTCAGTTGAAGATTGCAGATACACGCAAATAATGGACAGCTCTGCAAAGATAGTTAATGGACACTACCAACTGCCCTTGCCATTCAAGAAGGACGACCCTACAATGCCAAACAACCGTCACCTGGCAGAGCAACGGACCTTGTCATTGAGGAGAAAGTTTCAGAGGAGCATTGACTTTCATAGGGAGTATACAGCCTTCATGGAAGTAGTCCTATCAAGTGGACATGCTGAACTTGTGCCACAAGAGCAGCTGGAAAATGGAAAGGTGTGGTACATACCTCGTCATGGCGTGTTTCATCCAAAGAAGGGGAGTTTGCGAGTGGTGTTTGATTGTTCCGCTGCTTATCAGGGAAAATCACCGAATACTGAACTCCTTCAAGGTCCCAATCTTACAAACACCTTAATTGGAGTTTTAGTCCGTTTACGTCTAGGCAAGATCGCCATCATGGCTGACGTGGAGAAGATGTTGCACCAAGTCAAAGTCCCACCTCACCATGTGAACTTCCTGCGCTTCCTTTGGTGGCCTGATGGAGATATCAGCCAGCCACTGAAGGAATATAGGATGGTCGTACATCTTTTTGGTGCAACGTCATCGTCCAGCTGTGCAAGTTATGCTTTGAAGAGGACAGCTGAGGATAACAAAGGGTGCTTCTCAGCTGAGGCAACTAGCACAATCATGAATAATTTCTATGTAGATGATCTGTTGAAAGCTGTTGATGCAGAGGGCTTTGCCATCAAGCTCTGCAAGGAATTGAAGTTACTCTGTGCAACTGGAGGCTTTAAGTTGACAAAATGGATTTATTGCTACTGGAAGTTGGATTTGGATATGGATTGACTTGGATTTTGATTCGGACAACCTTGCTGTTGTATATATGTATATAGGATTAGGGTAGATTTAATAAAAAAAAAAAAAAAAAAAAAAAAAAAAAATAAGAGTCATGTTAATAGTATATGGCTCCTTAGAAATTTCTCATTTTGATTGTTATAGCTTGCTTCCTGCAGTAGCTATAAGGGGCCGGCTATGTAGGAGCCATTTTCCATTTAAATTAGTTGAATGCGTGCTACAGGAGCACAGAGAACTTGGTTTCTATTTAGGATCTTTTATTTTGAAAAGAACTCTTATTTTTGTTATTATGAGAAGGCCTTGAGCTTTAAGATGGCCGACACTCACTTTTGATTTTAGAACACTGAGAACAAAGGAGTTAGGAAGACGTAAGAGCACACAGTTCTTTACGGCTGTTGAAGACCTTTGGACCCTTTTGAATACTTAAATATCACATTTTCATTATTTGGATCTATTGATTTAACTACTTTCTACTAACCATTTGTTTGAATCATTGGAATCTATTGGAGTTTCCTTTGTTTGCTCTCATCCACCTGCCAACTCACCTGCCTTGCCTGTCTGCCCTGCTTCCCTCTCTACCCCCAACCATCGCATCTTCATCAATAAAGGTACAATTCAATCATTGTAAAGCCAGTCAAAGAAGCTCGACATTACGTCTAAACTTGTGGCTATTTTATGGACAAATTTGAAAATATGCCCTTACAATAGTTTTTTATTTAATTTGAATCCAGTGTGGTGATTTGTTATTATAAAGGCATAATTATCAAGAGTGTTATTCATTTAACACTGCTGTTAAAGTAACAGCAACCCCTTGCGTATATATATAATATAGGATGTTGAGGAGCGCGTTATTAGCGCATGCTAGCGTTCCTCCCCGTGTGTCGCGGCCCTGGGATTCTGCAGTTTTGCGACACGTACGGTGACTCGCGGTGCGGCTCAGCCTGATTACAGCAATTACCCGTGAAGAGGAATTAGCGGGTCAGGCTGGGGAGAGCGGCATGCCGTGTCTGGAGTCTGCAGACAAAACAAAGCGCTGGGAGAGAGGGAGACGGAGGTGACGACTAGCCTATCTGTCCTGACAACTGCGCCCGGCACAGCAGGAGGGAGACAGTAAAAGAGGGAGAGGGAAAGAGAGAGAGAAAGAGAGAGAGAGAGGGAGAGAGATGGAGAGAGGGAGAGAGAAGGAGAGGGAGAGAGAGAGGAAGAGAGGGAGAAAGAGAGGGAGAGAGGGAGAGAGAGAGTGGGAGAGAGGGAGAGAGAGGGAAAGAGGGAGAGAGAGGGAGACAGAAAGAGGAGGACAAGACGAAAGACAACAAGCCCCTCGCTGTCCGAGGAGAAGACAAATAACATAACACAATCTAACATAAAAAACATGACATAACCTAACCTAACATAACAGGTCATTCAGCCAAGCAATGCTCACCTAAAAGCTAAATATTATCCAGCACCATATCAAACATGATCTTGAAACCCCCAGTGTTTCTGCTTAATAAAGGATTTAAAATGGAGCAGGGGCTGTGTCTGGCGCGACTCGCTCCTTGTTCGCGTGTCCGTCCTCGCCGTCTCTGGGGCCACCCGCCACGCCCGGTGAGGGCCTGTGTCTTTGAGCGGCAGGTAGAGGTGAAGCACGGTGATTGGTTTCCAAGACTCCCGTCCGCTCCGACATGGAGGGAACGAGTCGCGGTAGAGGAAGACCTTGTGCGAAGATGAGAAACAAACAAACTGACGCTCAAGCTCAGCTTCAGCTGGAGAGAATACACACTGGCCTTCTGCAAGCAGTTAGAATATAGCCAACGGTGCTTGACGTGGGCCTGGATGATTGGTGGTTCAAGCCCCGGTGTAGCCACGATAAGATCTGCCCAGCTGTTGGGCCCTCGAGCAAGAAATAACCCCGCATTGCTCCAGGAGTGATTGTCCCCTGCTTAGTTTAATCAACTGTAAGTCGTTTGTATAAAAGCATGAGCTAAATAAATGGCGTGACCTCAAATGCATCCACAAAACCAGCACTGCATTAAACAAAATGCTGTGCAAACAAACCACAAGAAATCCTGTCCCAGCATGCAAATCACCGTTTGAAAAAAAATGCGAAACAAAATCCTATGGTAGGAAGGATTTTAAAGGTTGATATAATTGTACGGTACAGGAAATGGCTTAATCCCATTTGAGTGTCAGGAATAATATACTGCTCTTACTGAATGAGAGGAAAGAGAAAAAAAATAGATAGACCTCTACCAGTCAAACTGCAGAAGGATCATTTGTCACTACCTCTTAACTAAGTTGACAAATGGAGAGACACAGAGGGATGGCACTTTAATATCGTAAAGCCGTGCTGATCAGCCTTGCCGTCGGTAACAGCAGGGATATTGATGAGTGCAGGGAGTCACCCGCCCCCCCCCCCCTCGTAATCCCTGCGTTGTACATTCCCGAGGGCACGGCAAGGGATGCTGGGATATGTGCATCAAACATGCCGCCCGGGTTGTTTTACCTATGCGGTGTTCCGGTGATGGATCGTACACATCAAACGGCCTATGTCATCCATCGCAAAGTTATTCATGGATCTTTCCTATGCGCTGCTCATAAATCAGTTATGGAGGCCTCAGCCTGCCTGCAGCTCCTGCCTGTCCATGTAATGTGCTGTTTCATCTCTGATTGGCCTGTAGTGTGTCAGGGTGATCTCTCTTTGGCCAGAAGTGAGTCACAGTGATCTCTCGTTGGCCAGAAGTGTGACAGGCATCTGTCACTGGCCAGAAGTGAGTCAGTGATCTCTCATTGGCCATTGGCCAGAAGTGTCACAGTAATCCCTGATTGGTCAGAAGTAAGTCACGGTGATCTCTCATTGGCCAGAAGTGTCACAGTGATCTCTCATTGGCCAGAAGTGAGTCAAAGGGAGAAACTTCTTGTTGCAGACAACTTTCTTTTCCGCTCTCCAAGGTGATGAACATGTGCATTTGTTCTTCTTGTTCTTTTGCACGGGCTTATTTAACAGATAATAATCTTTAAAAGACACTGTTTGAGCCGTAAGCTCCAGCAGCCTGCTGTGCTCTTGAGATGAAGCAGCGACAGTTGATTTTGTCGCTTCTTCGCTGCATATTTAAAAGAAAAATCGACATCATCACCTATTAAAGGTTTCCAGATTTCACAGAGAGAAGGGTGGGAGGAAGAGAGCGGAGAGGAAACAGCATAAATAAAAATAAACTGCTCCCTAAAATACCGCTGTGCGCACTCGCTGCAGAGCAGACCGCAAATTATAACTGTCACCAGCAAGAACATTGGGGAGACGTTGCCGAGACGTTCCCGAAAGTTTAGCCGCGCGCTCTTCCCTCGCTCCGCAGCCGACAAATCTATCTCCCGTCGCTCCCGGATCTGATAAGAGGCTTCCGGGCCCCGCTGTTACCGAACAACCGCAATCCCCACAATCCTTCAGGGAGAGGCAGCCTGGCACAGCCCCATTACGGAGACAGGGAACAGAGACTAAAAAAGGGGTGGGTGGAGGCGGAGAGGGGGGTGTCGGCGGGAGGCAGTGGCGTAGAAATATTAGGGCTAGAGCGGCTCTGCTCATTAGAAGCGGCGGGCGCGGGGATTGATGGGCCTGGAAGCGGAGTCTTTGTAGCGAGGCGTAATCACCCGCTGTGATTAACATGCAGGCTACGGCGGAGCTGCGCGCAGGTCGATCTGGGGCACTGCATGGGTTAAGGGCTGATTTGCATAAAACAGGCCCTCTGTTTTTCTCCCTTTGGCTGCCGGTAATTGCGAAGCGGCCTTGTGCCCCTGTTTCGCTAGCGGAGGAGGGCGTGCGTTCCTCTGATACCTGTGAGCGCGGGGATACTCACGCACTATCAGCCTCAGAGCACTGGAGAGGAGAGCCAGCCAGCATCTCAATGAGCCTGGTGAATAATAAGTCATAATACTACTACTACTACTACTACTACTACTACTAATAATAATAATAATAATAATAATAGTCATAATAATCATAATCATCATAATAATAATAACAATAATAATAATAATAATCATAATAGTAATCATAATAATCATAATAATAATAATCATAATCATAATAATAATACATTCAATTTATTATGCCTTTCATTTGAAATAAAATTTCAAGGCACTACAGGAAGAAAACAAGGTATAGCGATGGAAAACTTTTCAGCAGTATAATAAGGAACCTTGTTGACTTAGGCCCAATCTATGAATTATTTATTCTCTCACAATATAAAAATTGAGTGCCTCGAAAACTGCGAAAAAGGCCCTCTAATAGAATTGCAGAATTGCAGTGGGGTCGGCAGCCTGGGTTTTGTTCCAACCTTAAAATCTTCAACAGTTCCAAACTGTAGTTAACCGTAATCAACTGCATTCATCGATCAATTAAGTGCTGAGTAACAATACAGGACTTTCTGATGGCTTACTGGCTAAGCTCACCTTCATTTTTGTCTCATCAGACCAGAGAATCTTCTTCCTCGTGAGTCCTTTAAATGCTGTTTACCAAGGAGGCTGCCAAATGCCTTTTACTCAAGAGTGGCTTAAAGGCCTGTTTGATGGAGTGCAGCTGAGATGGTCATCTGTCCAGCAGGTTCTCCCATCTTTGCACTTCCAAAGCTCTGTTAGAGTGGCCGTTGGGTTCTTGGTCAGCTCCCAGTCCAAGGCCCTTCTTGCCCCGTTTCTCAGTTTGGCCAAGACGGCCAACTCTAGGAAGATTACTGGTGTTTCCAAACTTTTTCCATTTCACAAGTATTGAGGCTACTGTGCTCCTGGGAGCACTTTAGAAATTGGGAAGCTTTAGAAATTGTTTTATATCCTTGCCCTGATCTAAGCCTCACCACAATTTTGTCGCGGAGGTCTACAGAAAGTTTCTTGGCTTGGTTTTTGTCCTGACGTGCAGTGGGGATTGTGGGCCCTTATATACTATGACCAATACATTCAATTTGCCACAGGTGGACTCCAATCAAGTTCTAGACACACCTCAAAGATAATTAAAGCAACCAGGATGTGCCTGACCACAATTTGGAGTGCCACAGCAAAGGGTCTGAATACTTATATAAATGAGAGATGTAAGTTTTCGATTTTTTATAAGTTTGCTAAAATTTGGAAAAACATGTTTTCACTTTGTCATTATGGATAACTGAGTATAGATTGATGGGCAAAAATTGGGGATTTTATCCATTCAAAATTAAATCTACAACACAATAAAGTGTGCCAAAAATTAAAGGGTCTGAATACTTTCTGAAGCCACTGTATGTAGAGCAGCCTGTAGCCAGGTGGCTAAGGTACATGCCTGGGATGTAGCCAAGCTATGGTAAGATTGTGCCCATGTTGGGCCCTTGTGCAAAGCCCTTAACTGCACTGCTCCTGGGGGGACTGTCCCCTGCTTAGTCAAATCAACTGTAAGTCACTTTGATTCAGCTATATAACAAATTCATAATTAAAACCATTGCTATATGTTTACATATCCGTAATTCATATAATAATGCCAGCAATTCTTTCCTTGACTGCAGCAGTCTCAGGTTGCGTGTGCCATCGGCAATGTTTCCAAACAAAAATAAAAATAGTGAATTATAAAAGTTATAAATATACATACAGTACAACCTTCAGAGGCATAACATCTATGCACAAGCTTGAAGAGTATCTTCCTGGTTTATGTGCCAAACCACCTAATGTGAGTCCTATGCCTGCTATTGTAAAACTGCTAGGTCATCAAAAAGCTCTGCGAACAACTAAAATGTCCTCCATCACGCATAAAAACTGCCTGGATACACTAAAGCTGAAATAATGTTTTACAAAACCCATAAAGAGAACTATCGCTTCGAACGCGCCCAAAGCCAGTTTAATGGAGCGACACTCTGTTTCCACCTGGAAAGGTCTGTCAGGTGTAGCTTGTCACATAGGTCAACTCCCCTCCCTCTCTCCCTCTGCTCATCGCCCACGGCAAGAGAGCCTCTCTCTCTATCTCTCTGTCTCCATCTCTCTCTGTCCATCTCTCTCTCCCTCACTCTCTCTGTTTCTCTATCCCTCTATCAATCCCTCTCTCTCTCTCATATTACATTTTGAAGCTTTATTAGCATTAAACAAATGCAGTAAATATCGTCAACGCGCTACATGAAAACACACAGATACGCAAATACGACACCAAAACTAGAAATAAACTACTGAATGCATTTTGTTATCTCTCTCTACCCCTCTCTCCACCTGTCTCCCCTCCTTTCCCACTCTCCCTCCCACACTCTCTCTCCCCCTCTCCCTCTCTCTCTCCACCTGTCTCCCCCCCTCTCTCTCCCTCCCTCCAGATGCCGGGAGGAGGCGACGGGCTGACAGCGGGTGATAATGGAGGTGCGCAGAAGGAGAGGCGGGGAGGTGAGAAGTGCTGACGGAGGCAGGTCTGCTTGAGCTCCATCATAGTCGCCGTCGTCAGCGGCGACCGCGGGCCCGCCGGGCGGGAGGAGAGCGTCCTTGCGGATTCAGCAGAGAGCGGCGGAAACTTCCCTCTCTGCGTATATCACGCTCCTGACTCCGCGCCGATGATGTAGGAGCAGACCCCCCAAATCTCCCACCCTCCAATCAGAGTACATCAAACCTGCCAGCTGTACCAGGGGAGGGGTGGGTGACGGGGGAATAACCTGCCCTTCACAGAGAGACTAAAGGCTCCGGTTTCTCGTCCGGGGTGGGGGAGAGGAGGGGGGTCAATCCCATTTCAATTTGGCCAGTTCGGGAAACTAATTGAAATTCAATTGGCAAATTGAAAAATGCCCATAATGTTCTGTGAGGATTTTGTTTCAATCGAGCAAATGGCTGAATGTCAATTCCTTTCCTGGACTGGCTGAACTGAAATTGGAACTGACCCCAAACCCTGACTGCTACAGGGTACACAGTGCAGTCAGTAAGCATTTTGATTTCTGTTCTTTTGGCTCTGTACTGCGGCACATTGGGTTTGAAATAAAACAATAAAAACAGGGTTAAAGTACAGAGTCACCTTTAATTTCAGGGTATTTACATCCATCGGGTGATCTGTGTTTTATTGCAGTCCCCCCATTTTAGAGGAAAGAAGGTAAACAGTTTCTGATTAGTCAGGTGTATTCAATCGCTTCTTTGTGCAGGTATCAAAAAGCTTTCAGTATCTAGTTCTGATTCAAGGCTTTCGATTTATTTTGGAGTGTGTTATCGGTGTTTGTCAACATGAGGACAACATTTGTGCCAATGGAGCAATTATGAGGCTGAGCAATAAGAAAAAAAAAATCCTTGTAATTCAAATCCATTGTGCTGGAGTACACAGCCAAAAGAACAGAAACTGTATCATTGGCCAAATACTTCAGGACTGCGCTGTATGTCAAAGGGATAGGTGCCTCTCTCTCTCTCTCTACACTGGGAGGAAGCAGGGGAGCTGGATGGAGTTGGGCATGGGCAGACATGCTGGAGAGAGAGAGAGAGAGAGAGAGAAAGAGAGAGAGAGAGAGAGAGAGAGAGAGAGAAAGAGAGAGGAGGAGCAGAGAGACAAATAGAAAACGAGTATGCTGAGGGGAATAGAAATCAAATTGACCTTGCTGTGCCCCTTCCCGCAGCCCCACTACGATTAGTCCTGGGAGGGTTTGAGTTTCGGGGACAATAACACAGGGACAGGACAGCCATGATGTCACCTCCCTGGTCGAGAACATAGAGAGCTCCTATTAACTCAGCACCTTGGCAACAGCCAATAGAGCAATGCTGACAGTGATTGGTGAATACTGCTTCCTGCTAATACCCATTGGCATTGCAGAAGTATAATTAGAAAGTGGCCACCAATCCCCTTCTGCCATGTTCTACTGGCCGCCAGGAACACGCTCTGTGATTGGTGGAGCACTTCCCGGCTTTCCACCAGTAAAGTCCCGTCACGTATTCTTTTGTCTCTACTTTTTTGCTCCCTGGAAGATTTAGGGAAACGATGCGCTGCATATCCTCTATTGGATATCTGTGAAGTAAAGATGCTACTGCTACCACCACTGCTGCCATTGCTCCTCTTGCATAATTTATTAATGTATTTGACAAGTTAAAAATTATAATTTGAAAATCTGTATAAACGTCATCACTTTGTGTACCGTGCCAGATTAAGCAGCGGTTAATCTTTATCTGGAGTTCCAGGTTTGGCGAGAGGCTGAGAAAGTGAGACACCTTCAGCAGCTGCCAGACAGGAGAGGCGACAGAAGAAGCAGGTGTGTTAGAAGGTGTGTCAAAAGGGCGCCATTAAGCAGAGGCTTAAAGGCCCGCCAGCAGGTGTCTCGACACTTGCGCAACAGTCTATTCGCGTTAATTTTGCAGCCCTTGTGTTTAAACACTTTTACAGCTCTCGTATTAAAAAAAGGAAAGAAAGGGCCTATTTGTTGTGAGATTACCAAGCCTCGTAGAGGATGTTTATTTTGAGTTTCCGTGAGTCAGAGGGAGGGGAAAAGAAAGGGACAAAGAGGGACAAAAGCACGCTTCCTATTTAGGCTGTTTGCGCTGTTGTCGCTTGTCGAGCACAAAGGGTGGCATTCAGGCTGGCGGAGAGCGCTCCTTCTCGCACCGAGGACGCAGGGAAGGCGAGATCCGAGCGAATTTCATATCTCACTGCACCCGCTCGCTTTTAAAGGGAAATCCATTCTTTCATTAATTCTGGGATCGATCCATTGCTGAGCGTATGAATTATTCCCGGAATTCAGAATTTCTTCATAATGACTTCCATTCATCAGACGTTCCTCGCTGGGATAATTCCAATAACCATATTACCCGGAGGATTTGAGAAATATTTTCGCACACCAGTTAGAAAGCACTTTTCAATGCCTAAAAAGACCTAAATATCGGCCATTATCCGGAATATCGCACAAATTGAGCCGGGGAGGAATCAAATGGATTGTGAGTCAGCGCTAAGCTTGGCGGATGTATTCTGAGTGCAAATAACTTATTTAATCTGATGCCATTACCATGCTGAATACTGCTCCCGCTCAAAGCCCTCACGTTGTGATGTCACCGTCCTTTTACCGCGCATCTGGCCGACCGCGTTCGTTCCGGAAGGCTCCGTTTCGGATCCCCATGCTGACAGAGACGCCGTAAACCCCGCTGTAAACCCAGTCGTGTGGGCCGGGAGGGCTCGTTGAAGTCGCGGAGGAGAGGAGGGGATGAAACGCAGAGAGAGAGCGCCGCGATTCGAACCTCGCCATCTGCCGCATAAACCCGGGCCCGCTGACCAGCTGGCGGGCTCGACTCAATTTGATTCGCGTTGCCACACCAACATCCCGCCAACGCGTTCTCTGAAGAATACCTGCCCCGCGCACCTCTCAGAGAGTGAGCGAAACGCTCTGAGCGCAGAGAAGGCCTAATAATACTCCCCACGCCGCGCTTGTCGAGTTTCATAGTTCTATCACTTTTATCTCAGACGGATGTTAAATGTAGCAGGCCTATGTCGTTTTTTATTATTATTATTAAAGCCTCACGTACAAAGATAAGTCACAGGAGAGGAAAATGAAGAAATGAAAAGTACAAAGAATCGTCATTCCATTTGTCATTGAGCGTAAGTACAATAGAGCCCTGATACGTCATAGAGAAATGACAGAGCTGTAAAACATACTGTATGTAATGAAGAGAGAGATTAGGAAGTTGAAATGTTGTGTGAGGGGGTGCTTGATATGAGAGACGGCTGCCAAGATTTAATTAATTTTTTTGAGTGATCATAATTTCTCAAGTTGAAGACACATCATTATTCCTCTGACCCTTGAAAAATGAAAGATAGGGGGACCCATTTTCTACTCAAAAATATCATGATATCAAAGAGAACGCTGTGTGTGCTAATTGCATTCTCAGCCGAGACTGCTGGAGACAGAGCTATTGCTGGTTTGGTGGAGAGGCGGGGCAATATTTTACACCATGGCCAAGAGACATTCTCAAAAACAATGGACCAAAAAAAATACTCTACTGTATTTTACAGCTAATGTACCACTGCAAAGATGCAGACAATGTACAGGCAAACCTTTAAAATGGACATGGCCTGTGGTCATCCTTGCTGTACAAGCTAATGCAATTCCATTGTATTTCTCCCAGGAAAACCATGGTGGCCCGCTAGTTCACGAGGGATCAACATTTTCAATTACATGGTATAAATTAGTGATCATCAAATCTGGCCCTCAAATCCAAATTCAGCCATGGCTTTCTTTTTCTCTCCGGTAATTAATTGGACAATTAGTGCTACTGATTGGCCAGACTGTCTTTACACCTGACTCCCAGGTATAGGGCGGGTGGAAAAGGAGCTGCTATTGGCCCTTGGTGGTTGCCTGCTGTAAATGAACAACAAGGCTTCTTAAAATGGCTGCAGACTGCAGACAAGACAGAATACCTGCTCAGATAGCTGCAGGCAGGTACATTACTCCACATTACAGGCATTTGGCAGACCCTCTTATCCAGAGCGATGTACACCAACATGTATAACCATAACCAGGGACAAGCTCTGCACTGTGTTGTATGTCGCTCTGGATAAGAGCGTCTGCCAAATGCCATTAATGTAATGTAATGTGCACTGCAAGACCCTAGAGGGAAGTTCCTAGAGCTAGGAATGACCACAAAGATAAGAACTTGGACCTTGTAGATTCATCTTTGTGTTTATGTTTTCGCAAAACACAATGCTAGCAATAAAACAAGTATACATTTAAAAGGGACTTTTATGTCTATACAGCATGTATATTTATTCAGTATAGCAACAGTAATATAGTGATAGCACTGTATTGTGTTTTCACTTGCCGATATATCATACAACAGTGGCAACCAGTAACCAACGCTGGAGATCCTGGAGATCTACCATCCTGTAGGTTTTCAATTCATCACTAATTAGGAAAAAACCCTTCTCTGATTGGCTGACTGACACCAACTCATTTCATAAAGCGATTGATTGGGTAGAGGACGGCATTACCTCAGCAGTTGAGCCCAGCATCATACACAAGTTGCTGTAGTAGAAAATTCACATGATCACACGACCGCGATCCAGCAATTCCCTCAATGCACACCGGTTTAATATGGAGTTCTACTTCTCTGCCTGTAGGGGGAGTTTCTCACTCTCTTTCAGCGTCTTACAGTGACCGCACATTACTATACATTTCATAATATTTAGAATTCATAATCATAACATAACACAGCCTACACTAATGATGAGAACAGGCCATTTAGCTCGCCATTTTCATACTATAACACCAACTACCAGGTACTGTTAAATAGGACAATGTTAAGTTCCCTTCCATCCAGTATACTTACGTCTATGGAAGGTTTCTCCTATACACACCAATGTACTAGCTGTGGACTTCATAAGTAAGCATGTCATAAATTTAGAAACAACGTTTTCAGTGTTAAAGGATTTCTCACTCTGGCCCATTTTTCCAAACTGGTCACCCTGAGAACGACTCCACTCTGAATTCAGTGCAGTCTAATAGGGGCCACGTAAACAAGACTTGAAATGCCTTGTAAGTGTGCTTTTCCACCAAATAAAAGTTGGACTAGCACATACAAATGTATTTTCTTGCTTTTGCACTGTAGAAACACTTTGTTACTTGCACTGCAGAAGGCTGTATTCATGCAGACATGGGGGTGTGCAGGTAGAGTTGTTCACTACAGTAACTCACCACAACGTCGAACATGGATGACCGAACTACGACGATATTGAGGAGGCTTCTCGGCTTGCTGTAGTGCTCAGTGGGAATAATGTATGCTTGCACTAAAAAAGGAGTCCGTCAAGCGAAAACAGCATAAGTGCCTGGTGATGGACCAAAGGAAAATTTGTTAAATGAATGTCCCCTGCAGGGGTATGCAGCTCTTATTCTGAAGGATGTTATTTCATGGGCATGTCCGCTGCCTTGTGTGGCCCCATTAGACTGCGGAGCAAACAGTGTGGAGTCGCTGAGGGTGACCAAAGCTCCAGAAAGAAAGATGTGACAAAATTATTATTATTACCGATCAGCATGGTGGAAATAGTCGGAAGTTGAAAAAAATTTCATTTAATACATTTCCCAGAGATTTCCCAAAGAATTGTATTGTATTGTATTTTTCAAGTAATGACTATTTGAAGGTGCGACCACTTTAGTAGTCGGTGGGCACATACCTCGTAAGAACCCCAATACAATGTTACAGTGTATTGTGTTTCAAGTGAAACATATTATATGAAGTCATATTCAAGAAGCCAACTGTAGCCTTTCTCAAGAAAACTTTGAAAATAACATCATGTATCTGTAAACCCCAGATGTGCGCAGAATGGGAGATTGCTGTCACATGCAGGGAGTGACCAGGTTGCTGTAGACCTCTTGGCAGCCTCCCTGATAAGTTTTCTTCTCGTTCTGTAATCAACTTCGGAGGGAGGTCCTGATCTGCAATTTCGTCATGTGCCACATTACTCTTTACACTTCATTTATTGATGATGGTATTCACAGTGTTCCATGGTACATCTAATGCCTTTGAAATTATTACCCCTCTCCTGATTGCTACCTTTAAACAATGAGATCCCGCAGATGTTTTGCAAGCATTCCCACAGGAAAAGCTGATCTTTATTTGGGGTTATATTTTTATTGATGACAGGTATATGCAAATTACTTTTGAACATGATTTTCAATGTCATTGGTTAACTCTGAGCACAACTACAGCCCCCATTATAAAAGGTTGCGCACATTTATGCAAACAGGGTATTGTAGGTTCCTAAAAATTATCAATTTGTCTTTCACTTGAATTTAGTTTGGACATTATTATCCAGTTTTAATCACAAAAATGTGAATTGTATCCAGTAACCTAGAACAGTTCATCCTTGATGTCATATGTATGGTGGCCAACACGTGCAAATCAGAAAACGCAAAATTAAGTTAAGTTAAGTTAAGTTAAGTTATTAAGTTAAAAAACTAAATAAAAAATCAGAAAACAGAACACCAAATTACAGAACTCAACCACAAGATAAAAAACTATAAAATAAATCAGAAAACATAATTGCATATCAGAAAACACAACACCAAAATTTCAAAACACAATGACAAGTTAAAAAACGAAACAATAAATCAGAAAACATAATTGCAAATCAGAAAACTCAACACCAAATTACAAAACACAATGACAAGTTGGGAAGCAAAATAACAAATTAGAAACACATCGACAAGAAACAGAAAACGCAACAGAAATTTGTCAACCGGAAAGTTACTTATTGAATCAGAGAATCTGTTGTTGATGCTATATCTTGCAGCTATATCTTTTGACAACAATATCCAATATTTTTGAAATAATATTTCCGACAAGCTGAAAGTCTTTTGGGAATTTCTATATGAAGTTGATACTTTCACGATGAGTAGTTTTTGAGAACTAGAGCTTTGTTTGACACCAGCGCTAGTCTACATCTGCACCTGCTCTATCGTCCTGTCTCCAAATCCGTTAAATCACTTCAACACATTCTCACCAGATCGATTGATAGACAGAAAATAATAAAAGAAAATTGAAGATCTGTGGAAATGGCCAATGAAATGAAAGAATGGAAGTTTTTTTTTTCAGTTTCATTTTTACACCACTTTTGGGCCACGCTTCCTGAACATTGCAAAGCTTCCCCTTCAGCTACCCTCTATCATGTGCTTATGGTTTTGGAAATGGCCACCATTAAAATGATAATTGTTCACCTAATTCCCTTCAGAATGAATTCATAAAAAATATTGAATACCATCTCCATATATTTTCATCTCCATCATCTATGCACCTTTTAAATGGAATCAGCTACAGCATAGGCAAGGGGGGGGCTGGCGGGGGGAGATCTTAACCGAAAACAGCTAGTTGGGTGTAGGTTTTTGTTTTAACCCAGCAGTAAGCAACCTGACTGCACTTGGTACTTGTACTTAGTCTTGATTGAAGACCATAATTTATTCATGAGTAGAATCAGGTGTCATAATGCTGGGCTAAAACTAAAAAACGCACCCACACCGGCCCTTTTCGGATAAGACCGAACACCCCTGAGCTACAGGTTACCCTGAAATCAGACAGATTTGCATTGAGGATTTCGGTTAAATTATGTTTTTCAGGGAACTTACTTCAGTACAATACTTGTATTTGTTTAATTTTATCTGTACATTTTTATTATGTTTGCTCTACGTCTAATGTATTATTGTGCATTTGTTACATTGTTGTATTCACAGCGTGCCATTTTAAAAGCGCTTTGCTCTCCCTGGCCTCTCCCTGGTTAACCTCAAAGGAGAAAAAGTTGAAGTATTGAAAACATTTTTTGACACGTTTTAATTGAATGTCCCTTATGTTAATTCTGTCTCGAGCTTAGGGAAGCTAACATGTAATGTCTTCGTTTGAGGACGCAGGATCTCAGTCTTGGCAATCAATATCTGAGCTGGAGACAAAAATCCCAGTGTCGTCGTGCAGGCTTAACATAGCGTTTTTGTTATATCCCTGCTATTATATACAAAATACATTGTTAACATCTCATGATCATGATTTAATCTGACACCGTAATATACCGCGTGCTAATTGGATGAACGGAGCAAAAACGGCCCCCTGATTGGATGCCCAGAGCAGCACGCCGGAAGGCTGAGTCCTGGTGAGGGGGGGATCTCTGGAGAGAAGCGCGCCACCTGTGTGAAGGCCCAGGGAACGCGCAGTGACAGCGGGATGATGGATGAGGAGGAAGAGGGAGTCTCCAGGGCCGCCCCGCGCATCTCTTAATCACGCGCTTACCGCCACCGCTGAGGAGACGCACCTCAGCGCTTATTTACGCGCGTTTCCCCCGCGCTCCCGCCCCCGAGAGTCCCCGTGACGAATCGCAGGACAAAGCAGCAGAGGAGGCCTGTTTTCTCCACATCACCCACCCTCTCCCGTCTCCATCTGTTCCTTGTAACCCTAGCGCCTCCTGCCCCTCCAAGAGAGAGAAATCTAATTCCACTGCTGACTTTGAAAAGATAATCATATTTTTACCTCTTTTTTCCTACTCTCCCTCTGTCACTTCCCCCCATTCCTCTCCTCCTGCCCGAGAGCAGTTTGCTCTCCCATCCATTACCCTTCCGCACACCATCCACTCAGTCACTGATGTTCCAGACCCCTTCCACACATACCATCCACTCAGTCAGTGATGTCACAGGGCAGCTGGGATTGATAACTTCCCACACTGAAACATGACAGGGCCAATTTCTGCTCCTGTTACAATCCAGCACCTGTCAGAGCGGACAGTCAGGCTACACACACACACATGAACACGCATACACACATACATAAACAAAGGCTGGCACACATGCACACACACTGGCACACACACACACACACTGGCACACACGTATACACACTTACACAGAGGCCAGCACACATGCACACACACATGCACACACACACCTCTCACAGACACCACATACACTGGCGCACACACACTCACACAAACACACACACATATACACACACACACAGGCACACACACACACTCACACACACACCTCTCTCTCTCTCACACGCACACACACACACACACAGCTCTCACACACACACAGCTCTCTCTCTCACACACACACACACACACACACAGCTCTCACACACACACACATACACACACACACAGGCACACACCTCTCACAAACACACACACACACACCTCTCTCTCACACACACACACACACACACAGCTCTCTCACACACACACACACATACACACATATACCTCACATACACACACACACACAGGCACACACCTCTCACACACACACACACACACACACAGCTCTCACACACACACAGCTCTCTCTCTCACACACACACACACACACACACAGCTCTCACACACACACACATACACACACACAGGCACACACCTCTCACACACACACACACACACCTCTCTCTCTCACACACACACACACACACACACATATACCTCACATACACACACACACACAGGCACACACCTCTCACACACAGACACACACACACACACACAGCTCTCACACAGAGCTGCACTCACCCGGAGGCTCTCAGCAGATCTGGGAGTGGCGTTGGTGATGTGCAGCCGCGCCGTGTCGTGGGCGTGGGCGCTCCGCCCGTGTATGAGCACGACCGTGCCGTTCTCCACGTCCCCCCGCGGGACCAGCTTCCTGTCCCCGTCCACCACCAAACCAGGGTGCGACACCTCGAACGTCACCCCCTCGTTTCCCGCACAGTCGTCAAAGTGCACTGCGGACAAAACAAACCGGCGCGTTAAACACGAACACAACACCCCCATCCAGACACAATGACAGCCTATCGCTGGGCCTCCCCCCAGGCCACTCACTGCTCCTCGCAGGTTGTTTTTAGCAGAAAGCAGCTTCACTGGCGGGTCTGATGCAGTAGGATAGTTTCACTGGGGACTTGTATGGCCTGGTACTTCAGAGCAGTCTCCACACACCTGCAGTACTCAGTGGGGAGCTGGCCCACTCTCCTCCATCATGGGGGAGAGACACACTCACTCTACTCCCAGCACACAGACCAGATGGAGAATCTGTACTCTGCTAAAGCTCCCATATACAGAATGTCCCTCTGTCTCTGAGAGAGACTGTCCATATGCCCCTGTGTCTGAGAGCCTGTCCACATTTCCCTGTGTCTGAGAGAGACTGTCCATATGTCCCTGTGTCTGAGAGACACTGTCCATATGTCCCTGTTTCTGAGAGATGGTCCATATGTCCCAGTGTCTGAGAGACGGTCCATGTGTCCCTGTGTCTGAGAGACTGTCTATATGTCCCTGTGTTTGAGAAGAGACTGTCCATATGTCCATGTGTCTGAGAGATTGTCCATATGTCCCTGTGTCTGAGAGAGACTCACTACATATCCCTGTGTCTGAAAGAGACCCTCCACATGCCCCTCATGCCTGGCTGAGGCAGGTACATCACAGTGAGTCTGCTCTCTGCCCCTGTGTGATATCACCTCCCCACTGTCACAGACAGCTCACAGTGAGTCTGCTCTCTGCCCCCATGTGATATCACCTCCCCACTGTCAGACACAGCTCACAGTGAGTCTGCTCTCTGCCCCTGTGTGATATCACCTCCCCACTGTCACAGACAGCTCACAGTGAGTCTGCTCTCTGCCCCTGTGTGATATCACCTCCCCACTGTCACAGACAGCTCACAGTGAGTCTGCTCTCTGCCCCCATGTGATATCACCTCCCCACTGTCACAGACAGCTCACAGTGAGTCTGCTCTCTGCCCCCATGTGATATCACCTCCCCACTGTCAGACACAGCTCACAGTGAGTCTGCTCTCTGCCCCCATGTGATATCACCTCCCCACTGTCAGACACAGCTCACAGTGAGTCTGCTCTCTGCCCCCATGTGATATCACCTCCCCACTGTCAGACACAGCTCACAGTGAGTCTGCTCTCTGCCCCCATGTGATATCACCTCCCCACTGTCAGACACAGCTCACAGTGAGTCTGCTCTCTGCCCCCATGTGATATCACCTCCCCACTGTCAGACACAGCTCACAGCTGCCCCTCGCCCCACATGACATTAAGGGAGGACAGCAGCCATCCATCTGGGCATGCTCCATTACGGCTGCCATTAAGGTAAATGTCAAACAACAGCAGAAAGTTCAGAGAAAATGGAGTCTTCAGAGTTAAGGTGTCAGCAAAGAACTCGCCAAGAGCTTTTAAACTGTGATTCTGACTTCCTGTTCCAACTGGTTGGGCCAATCTGTACATTCAGTCACAACAGTGTGAAAAGTGAAATGATAAAACAGAATGCAGACTCTGACTCTACACCTGAATCACTTCAAGGCCCACACACACAAGCGCTGTCTTCCTGGTTTTAGCATCTCAAACACCCACAAAATGTTCGGCTTAACCCTGGCACCAGAACCCAGTTCCCGCTCCTTCTCCGCCTCCTGTGGTTAGGTCTCTGCATTAACATTTAGCAACATCATCCGACAATGATCCAATCTGCAAACAACATAGGTCAGGTCACATGGGAAATCGTTTTACAAACAGCTCAGAAAATTAGCAGTTCGACCCTGTGCATAATTCTACCAAAACTGCAATTGAGTTACTTGAATCAGCAAGGAAAGCCCCGGCTTTCATGATATGAAAACACAAAAAATATGTATGTGGGCCTTTAATACTGCCATAATTCAATATCATGTTTTTCTTATGTGTGTGTGTGTGTGTGTGTGTGTAAGAGTGAGAGAGAGAAAAAGAGAGGGAATGAGAAAGAGAGAGAAATGAGAGATATAGTATCTATGGCAGGGGAGGTTCTGCGCTGGCAGACTGTGGACTGCAGTACCTGTACATGACAGCATGATGAGTCTACCTGGAGATGAGGTTTCACAGGGAGGAGAAAAATGATCTGGGACATTCCGCCGTGAACTAAACGGCCATAAATGACCCTCTGCCGTAACTCCCGGAAAACACACGGCAGAAGAATCACTGCTCCCCGAAGACCACACAGCCCAGTTTCCCCCGCTTATACTTCCCCTGATTCTCTGTCTCGCATACACACACTCACATATACACACACGCACAAACTCATACAGACACACGCATACACACACTCACACACACACACACACACATACACACACTCACATATACACACACACACAAACACACACAAACTCATACAGACACACGCATACACACTCACACATACACACACACATACAGACACACACACACACTCATACACACACACTCACACATAGACACACGCATACACACACACACTCATACAGACACACTCATACACACACTCACACATACACACACACATACAGACACACACACACAAACTCACACAAACTCATACAGACACACGCATACACACACTCACACATACAGACACACACACATATACACACACACACACAAACACACACAAACTCATACAGACAAACGCATACACACTCACACATACAGACACACACACACATACATACACACACTCACATATACACACACACAAACTCATACAGACACACTCATACACACACTCACATATACACATACACACACACAAACTCATACAGACACACTCATATACATACTCACACATACACACACACATACAAACACACACACACTCACATATACACACACACATGCACACGCATACACACACTCACACACACATATACACACACTCACACATACACACACGCACACACACACACAAACTCATACAGACACACTCATACACACACTCACACATACACACACAAATCCGCACATATGCGCACACATGTACGCACACACACACGCACACACACACACACATATACGGCCACACACATGCACACGCACACATGCGCAAACACACATGCCCACACACACACGCACATACACACACACACACACACACGAGCACACACTGTACCTCTCACAGCTCCTGGGGGAAGGAGATATATTACGTGGCTCACTTAGCTAATCAGCTGTATCCAGCACTGTCAGTTCAGTCATAGGTCAAGCCACAGTAAACATGTCATACAGGGACACAAAAACAGTCTTCAGCTGTCATTCATGACCTTATCGGGAATAATAGCTAAAATGCGGAGTCATGGAAATGTCTGGGTTACCTAAAATAGTTCAGAGTAGAAGTTGGATATCCAAAAGCAGATATGGCACTCCATTCCCACCCCTGCATGAGTCTCCAAATTCCTCCCCTCCATCTTCTCTTTTAGTCTCCCTTTCTCCTGTCCTCACCCTTTCTCTTTTCGGTGACACTAATGTTCAAGTCTATTTCAGGACTCTCACTCCGCAATATATCAATAATATATGGTCCAGACAAGTCCTGAACAAAAGCCAACACAGTCCCAGCTGTGCTGAAGTGATGTGTGTGTGTGGGCATATGTGACAATGTGTGAGACATAGACAGAGTGAGAGAGAGAGCGAGAGAGAGGGCATGGTGAGTATGTTGTCTACATGCGTGTATGTGTGTCTGTCTGTGCATGCGCGTGTGTGACTGTGTGTGTGAGCATGTCAGCATGTGAGCCACAGAATGAAATCAGAGCCCTTTCTGATAAATAAAGTCGTATTCTGTGCTGACAGAAAAAAAGCTCAATTTAGGTTTTGAAACAGATGCTAGCTAGTTGATCAGTTCAGACCAGGCTCCATACTCAACATGGTTTTTTCGCCAGCTCAAGCTATGTTTTGAAACAGCTGGTAGCTGGTAATTTCAAGGTGGTCATAGCAGGGTTGGGAATCTGACAGTGTGTCACAAGTATCCTGCACACACTGCATGTTTTGGGGTAGAATATTCCATTTGGTAAAAATGCTAAGCTAATTATTATGCCTGTAAGACTGTAATATTTCATGTTACTTATATTCAGGAAATATAGTTTTTATATATGACCAATTGCATTCCCCACAGCTCTATGATCAAGCAAGCAACTACTTTGAAGAATGCTAACTAACACAAGACTGTAATAAAATAGTCTCAACTCTCAACATGCATATAGATCCAAAAACTCAAAATTTGTCTATCTGGCCAATTCTGGAACACTTACAAAAAATGGCTATTAATGTGAATTGGCCCTGTCTAATATATCAAAATAAATGAAATGTTACACATGCATTCATACACATCATATGCGTATATGAATTATCTGCCAAGTAGTATAATACAACGGAAAGCAGAGAAAACTTGGTGGCCATCCTGGGCAACCCACCACCGAATTCTTCAACAGATGGGTGAACCAGAGGAGCGGGTATCTGGGAAATGGCGGTAACATTAAAGGCGTGTTAGACGGCATTTACACGCCCATAAATTTCTTAATACGCCCTTAAACGTGTAATTGGACGTGTAAAAATCACGAAAATACCCGTGTAATAGTTTGGTGAGGAGAATGCATGGTTGAACACGAAATGCTGGAAAATTACCTCCCGCATCCCAAGCACAATCAAATTTCCAGCGATTTCTGCAGGTCATTATGGGAAATGTCTTTTTTTTAATATGGTGTGCGTGATTGTGAGTGTGTGTGCGCGCTGTATGTGTTCCCCGGTGACACTCCCTTACCCCCTCGCCCGGGGGGGGATGTCGTCCGGGAAACGGCTTTCCCTCCCACAGTCCAAAAACACGCAGGCTACTTGGGGGGGATTAACAGGTCGCTATAAAAGAGCATGCACGCTCAGTCAATGTACCCTATATAACTAACTATATAGGGTAATAAATAATAAATAATAAATAAAATATGCCCCTAGCATATCAATGTTACTTAGTCTGCGATCAAAGTCATGATATACAAACCTGTCAGTTGTGCAGAGCCTGATAAGAGAACCTCAAAACACACACACACACACATACACACACGGCTGTATACTGTATGCCCCTAGCATATCAATGTCAAGTAGTCTGCGATCAAAGTCATGATATACAGCTGTGTTCAAGAAAATAGCAGTACCACATCAGTAACCTGATGAACCACTCTTATTAGTAGTAGTGCTATTTCTGCATGGCAAATAATTTACTTGTAGATGTAGTAGTGTAACAGAAAAACAACACACCCAATTGTCATAACATGCATGCTGCTTGTTCTGAGTAATTGACTCACTCATTGCAAGGGGCATGTTCAAAATAATAGCAGTGTGGAGTTTAATTAGAGAATTCATTCATTCTGTGAAAAAACAGGTGTCATTAATTGTCCTTTATTCAGGAAGAAGGGAAGCAAATGTTTCACACATTGTTATAAAATATATTTCCTTCTGAATTGCTAAGTAAAATGGGCCATTCCAAACGTTGTTTGGAGGAACAACGTAATTTCATTAAAAAGTTGATTGGAGATGGGAAAACATAGGAAGAAGTGCAGAAAATTATAGGATGCTCAGCTAAAATGATCACAAATGTTTTAAAATGGCAAGAAAAACCCGAAATACGAGGAAGAAAATGAGCAACTACTGTTAAAACAGATCGAAGAATAGTCAGAATGGCAAAGATTCAGCCATTCATCAGCTCCAGAAAGATCAAAGATGATCTACAATTAACTGTAAGTGCTGTTACAGTCAGAAGATGGCTGAGCTATTAGCAAGAAGCACCCGTAATGCATCATTGTTGAAAAAAGGGCATATGCAGAATCGGTTAAAATTTGCCAAGGAACAGATCAATTGGTCCAAAGAGAAATGCCGTAACATTCTGTGGACTGATGAGAGTAAAATTGTTCTTTTTGGATCTAGTGGTTGTCGACAGTACGTCAGACAAGCCCTTGGTACTGAATTCAACCCACAGTACACTGTGAAGACAGTGAAGCATGGTGGCGCAAAAATCATGGTCTGGGGATGTTTTTCATACTACAGTGTTGGGTTCGTATACCAGGGATCATGGATCAGTTTGAATAAATCAAAATAATTGAAGAGACTATGTAGCCATATGCCGAAGAGGAAATGCCCATGAAATGGCTATTTCAACAGGACAACGACCCCAAACACACGAGCAAGCGAGCAACATCTTGGTTCCAGACAAAAAGGATTGAGGGAACGGAGTGGCCAGCTCAATCCCCCGACCTCAACCCCATTGAAAACTTGTGGAGTGACATTAAAAATGCAGTTTCTGAAGCAAAAACCCAAAATACCTGTTTCTAGGTGCCAGAAGTTGGTTGACTCGATGCAACACAGATGTGCAGCAGTTAAACAATGGTTATGCAACTAAATATTACTTCAGTAATTTAAAATTAAGTTAAATCGTTAAAAAATTATTCTGTTTATACAGTAAGTGTTTGAGTTTGAAGAGAAAAATGTCAACACTGCCATTTTTTTGAACAGATTAATTTTCCTTTTCTTTGCTTCCTGTAAAAGAATAACACAGACTTGATAAAATTAGTTAATGCTTTGATTTGGAATTGAATGTGTAATGTTTCCACTACATTTGAAATATGTAACTAAAAGCTATTGAAAAATATTTGCACTTTATTCACTTTTTTTAACGCACTGCTATTTATTTGAACACAACTGTACAAACCTGTCAGTAATGCAGAGCCTGATACACCCACACACTCACACCCACAGACACATGCACAGACACACACACACACGCACCAGTGATTATTCTCTCAGAAATAAAGGTACTGAAAGTGCTTATGGCTTATGGCGGTACCCATGAAATTGTACCCCCAGCCAGCAATATATAATTAATGTGTACCTTTTTTGCTGGGAAAACATACTCACTCGTATCCAAAGAGGACATTACTGAACTTTCAGGGTACATTTGGGAAAATCACTTCACTGCATGTTGTGGGGATATATCCAGCGGCAACAGTACAAAAGGCCGGGTCCCCAGCATCTATACGCTCGCTACTTTTAATACCGCTCTGTGTCAGACACACACACACACACACACAGTACGGCGCAAGCAGCCCGTCACACTGCCCCAGAAGCCAGTGACAGAGAGACTCACACGACCTCATCAAAATAAAGAAAACTGTTACCCTGGCTCCCCATCAAAACCGCTGCAGAATATGGTCTTCCCACAGAGAAGCAATAACTCTCATTTCATGGCAACCCAGCGTGAGGGCCCAGGCGGACGGCATCGCAAACAATAATCTTCTAATTGAGTTCAACAGCACACTGTGTGCAGCAAAATGTCTCCTTTTAACTGCTTTGTGTGTTTACTGCAAGGTTGCAGTGCATTGTGGGAGCTCTTCAAAGATGTCACATCTTTGAATTGCTTGGTGCCCCGCACACTCACCCACGCTGGCTGTGACTACTGTGTGCGTATGCACAGTGTGCAGACCGCAGAATGTCTCATTTTATTTTTAGGCTGTGGTATTGCACACCTGCTCCGAGGAGCAAAAAGGTGTGAAATGTTGAATTTCATCCAAATTAAGAAATTAACTCATTTGAATTAACCGCATATTCTCAGCACGTCGGGCACAGGAAGCCAGAATGGTGCTGAAGAGAACAGAGTGCATAAAGAGAGCGAGAGACCGCAATTTACTTTGTTCCCTTCTCCTCTGACTTCTCTCATTAACAGCGCAGTTTCACCCAGAGAACTGCCGCTCACTGGATGTTTTTTGTTTTTCGCACCATTCTCTGCAAACTCTAGAGACTGCTGTGTGTGAAAATCCCAGGAGATGAGCAGCTTCTGAGATACTGAAACCACTCCGCCTGGCACCAACAATCATTCCATGGTCAAAGTCTCTTAGATCACATTTCTGGCCTGAACAACAGCTGAACCTATTCACCATGTCTGAATGCTTTTATGCATTGAGAGAGTGAGAGACTTGCTGCTAGCGATGACCAAGAGGAAGGAAAGGGGAGGAGCTGAGCGAAATCAGCCAATGCCTGTGTGCCATCCTGATGACAGAGGCCATAAGGACAGAGGGAGGGGCCTAAGACACTGATGCAGAATTAGAGGGGCAGTTCCCCGAGAGGAGAGTCCTGCAAGCAGCTGGCCTGGCCCACCGTGGGTGCACTGGAGACGCGTGTGTGTGCCAGTGCTACTGAGATAGCAGGAACATAGCAGGGAAGCAGAGCACAAAGCTAAGGGCCGCACTGGGACCAGGAAGTCACGCTGATGAACTGGCTAATTAAACTGATCACTTCCTGTCACTGTTAATGATGTCATTATAACAGCCTGGGAGGAGGACTGCTGATGAACAGGTCCTCTGCCACCTCTCTCCAGTCAAGTTCAGAGTAAAAATAGGTGCTTTCAATTTCAATCTCAAAGTGCTTTATTGGCATGACAAATATAGGCACATGTGTTGCCAAAGCTGAGGCAACATAATAAATGTATATAATAAATGTACAGTAGGGTTCATAGATTAGGGAGTCGTTAAAAAAGTCTATAACTAAAATGACAGTAAGTGATGTTAGGTCAGTGTGTGTGTGTGTGTGTGTGTGTGTGTGTGTGTGTGAGAGAGAGTGTGTGATTGTGTATGTCTTTGTCTGTGTGTCTGTGTGAATTCATTCTCTCTTTCTCAGTGGCTCAAAGTTTAAGGAAGGGAGAGCAGTCTTATACACTATATGGAAATTGATGTTATCATTACAAAAACCCCATCTGAATGTAATCTCCACCATTTTACTTCAGAGTTTGAGACTTTTTTTTAAACGAGGATTTGTGCCAGCCCCGGTTTTAACCTCCGGACTTCCTCAAAGTCTGAGACTCCGCAGCTGGGGCTTCTGTGGGGCGGGAGAGAGCGCGGGTGAGAGAGCGGGTTAACACCGCTCTGACCAGGGAAGTCAACGGAGGAATCCTAATCAGATCCGCCATTGTAGAAGAACAGACGATGCCCGGCTCCTTCTCCCTCTCAGTCAGGGGGCTCATTCCACTCACTTATTTTTATCATTGGGAGAGGCCGGGGAAACATGAAAGAAAAAGAGATTAAGGAAAACGGAACGCCCTCGCTCCTTCAAACGTCAGTGCGAATCCACATCAGTTTCAGACGTGGCAGATGGGGAGAGGTGGATCCACAGGTTGATCATCTATATGTCACGCTTTCAGAAAAAAAGGTCTCCTCGCTCAAAGGCAAGATTGGGAGCTACTTCTACTTCTAGCTCCTAGAAGAAACGTTTAGCGGGTTGGAGCGTCCTTAAAGATAGCGGACCTCGATCGATTTCCGTGTCAGGAGCAGGGAAGAGGAAAAAAACAGGAGAAGAATAAGCGTTAGAAAAGAGCCTCATGTGTATGCTGCTTCAGCACTTAGGAAACACGCTAGAGGGGTTCACTCTCCCTAATACTGCTTTTGTATTTATAATCCCTACTTAGTGATATTTCTTTCCCTTTTCCCCCCCAGAAAGTACTTTCCTACTGTTGCTCACCTTTGAACAAATAAAGGATATTTAATGTATATTATTAGAAACAGAAGGGGGGAAATAAAAAGGAACTGCACAGCGAACGGAGTGGGGCTGTTCTGAATGGAGGCCCTGCCGTCTGACGCAGTGGCTTTTCCAGCCTGCTGTGCTTTGATGTCCCTCTCTCCTTTGGATGTGTGACTTTGGGAAAGCCCTCCTCTGAAGTTTTAAGTGTCTCTGAACAACACGGATTACGGAGCCAAAATGCTTCAGGGAGTGAAAATCCTTCAGCATTGGCTCTGCCGATTACAAGTTTGAAAATTTCCTGGGCTTATCGCGCCTCGCAGACCAAAGTGGTGACTCTCCGTGTTACCACACTCCTTGCAGGTGCTCTAGTTGAGTACGTTTCCTGAGTGACTGTTTTATTATTTAAATGTACACTCTTTGGCAATTTCATTAGGTACGGTCATCTAGTGCTGGGTAGGATGCCATTTTGCCTTCAGAACAGCCTGAAATCTTTGTGCCGTGTATTCAACAAAGTGTGAGAAACTCATTTCACCTGATCCCAAAGGTCCTCTGGTGGATTCAGATTTGGGGACTGTGCAGTACGTCATTGTTTAGGATTAAAATACGTATCTGTGCTCCACTGAACTTGTCTGGTGTATTGGAACCTATTAAATACTCTAAAAAATGGCAAACTCCACCTACTGGTCTACTTGAGTGGCTCAATTCCACCAGGCAAGATCAATCGAGCACAGAAAAGTATTTGAATCCAAAAGAATTACTTAAATGGCCCAGGTCTCAAACTGACAGAGGACGCTGAAGCAACGGGACAGGCCTACAGATGTGAAAACATGCTAAACTGTGTGTGTGTGTGTGTGTGTGTGTAAAAAACAGGCAGGGAAAGTGTAACTCGAACGCCACATGGAAAAACATGACCTTAATTTTCCTTCGATGGCGTGAGCCGAGCGTCCGGCGTAACTGAGTCACTCTCATCTGTAATTTCTCTCACTGCCGAGCGAGGAATTAGTACCTTTCCCCCAGTCACGCTTTCGTCATCCCGCGCTTCCAAGGCTATTTTACGCATTGAAACGAAATGTCAAGTATGCAGGAGAGGAGACAGTGAATGAAAATGCTAATTAGAGGGACACGTTTGAGGAATAGAGTCGTCTGACCTAATCACAGTGCAGAGCAGCCTCACACCTTTAGAGTCTAGCTTTGCCCGAGAGAACGAGTGAGAGACTCTTGCTGCCAGCAATGAGCAAGATGAAGGAAAGAGGAGGAGCTGAGCAAAATCAGCCATTTTTATGTGTAGTTCATGCTGAAAATATTACCAGAACAGTCCTCCTTCAATATAAAAACGACAAATCAAGAACCCTTGTGCATAAGATGACCATATATGGAAAAGTACTTACAGAAGGAAATTGCTAAAGAAACTAAATCTGCTCCAAATGGTGAACTGAGGGATTTTCCAGAACATTCTCGCAGTGGGGCGTGCACGTAGACCCCCCGCGGGGTCAGCCTGTTTCCTCGTTCTACACTGTAAACAGACTGCTCGCGGGGCGCGCTCCCTTGCTGTGCACTGCCTCCCGCTTTCAAACTTCCCTGTGGGAGTTCCCAAAGAGACCCGTGCTGTTCTCATTCACCGGAGCGCTCTCCGGTAAACTAAGCAAAAATGAAGCGCAGGAGGAAACACAAAGCCGGCGTATTTACTGTACGGTAAAAAAAATGTTTACAGGGTTTCCTTCTTCCGCAAATAATTTCCCAGGAAAGGCGTAAAGCAGCGTAAAGCGCGAGGGAGGGCGGCTGGTGCCGTTCGGCGCCCGCTGTGCTTCTGTACGCACGGCCGTGGCGGGCGGAGGGGACCGTCTCGCGGGAGATTAGCAGCGCTCACAGCTCAAAGCGCCGGCTGGATTTGTAGAGCGGAACACCATTGATCTAAACGTATAGAACATTAAATCATTCATAGTCAGGCGGCTAAGTCTACTGTCGCCCCGCTCTTACAGTGATGAGGCGTAGACAACCTGACCGACTGCAGTTAGGAGCCGGTAAAGAGACCGGAAAATGCCTCAGCGGGGTGCGTAGTTTACGTTTGAACAGCCTTCGTTGAGTTATGTCACTGTATGCATGGTGCTTCAGTAAATACCCCACTGGGAGACCAATGAAGCCTCCTGAAATTAAGCCCACCCCACACACAGACAGACAGTAACCTGGACACAAGCACACAATTACACAGTAAACAAGAGCCCAGTTTGGAAAACGTGACTGCTTTGAACCTGTCTCTCACAAAAACCAACCCAGAAGAAAAAAAAAAGAAAAAAACATATGAAATATTCCAATAAATTTGCATTAAAATCAAACGAGGCAGCTGGGTGATAAAAAGTAGCAAACAAAAAAGAAATCTAAACAACAATAACTCCAAGAAAAAAAGAAACCCAAGGCAATTCTTTAAGAGAGAACAGAGAGAGAGAGAGCCAGCCAGCCGGCCAGCCTGCCAGCCTGGTCCTATGGGAATAAATGCCCCTCTGGTGGAAAAAAAGGACCACTGCATGAATTTAGATATGACAGATGAATTCAGTAGGCAAATGACCAAAGCTCCAGTTGGGAATTACTTGAAAAGCAGAAGCCACAAAAACAACAAACAAGAATTGGCATTCCAACATGACAACAATCCAAGAGAAAGACTTGACAAAAAATAATAGTACAGGCATGAATACTGATAAGACTGAAAAAAATATGTTTGTTCTTGTCTAAGGGACGGGGTGCGGGGGGGGGGGGGATTGCTGTCAGTGTTTATATTTTTACTTTCTTTTAATGATCCCTTCTTGCTTTCCCCTCCATTTTATGCTTTTTTCATTCTTGTTATTTCTTCACTGACAGAATCGGACGGGAGAGGACATGGAGTTTTTAGCAGTCACTTAAGATGACAGTCCATCAGAAGTTTCTGGGTCTTTGAAACTTTTTTTCTTTTCCCTCCACACAAGCTGGACCGTAAATGCAAGGCTGCTGATGCCTTTCTGAGCATGACGATCTCGATCTCCTGAATTACTCTGACACGGCATCTGCGTAACTGCCTTTCACCAGGGCGGAGAGGAACTCGAAGAACGACGAGAGGAACGCTGTGCAAACCGGTGCGGCTGACAGATCAGTCCAGAACACCAGCTCCTGGCCCCGCCTGCTACACCACCAAATGTAAACATGACACTACCCCTTTAATGATTAACCCCGCCCCTTCACTCCTGCCTTATCATTGGTCCTGCAGCGCAGTGGAGCACACGGAAGGCTGTACTGTTTTATCCCAACTTCTGCTCTTAATTATTTCATATAAATATAAGCCCAATCGTTTATTTGTTTTGACATTTTATTAAGTCCTAAGCTACAGCTGCAGACTCAGCAAATATTTTTGCTGTGGTCCAACATAGCAGCGAATCACCACCGGTGTATAGAGCTGTTACAAAAGTCATAAAATGAATAATTGGTTGGAATATACCACTCCAGGGATGAAGTTGTGAACCACTGCCATAGACCCAGTGATATAAAATAATAAAGCATAAATACTCTGTTGCTGTACTTAAGTCTTTTTTGTGCATATTATTACTTGAGTATTTTTATTTGCATCTACTTTTAATCTCCCTCCATGAAACTACTCAGGAAAATCTGCATTTATGAATGTGTTTTTTCTCGAAAAACATCATTACTTGTTACATTGGGAATCGGTTCAATTACTCAATGGTAGAATGTCTAAGCCCAAATGATTCTAAAGATCTACAGTAAATCCTAGCAAATCGGCCCGCTTCCCTCAAACCATCGCTCTATTCACCGCGCGGAATTCAGCTCAAGCCCGTGAAAAAAAATCGTCCTTCCGTTGAAAAAAGCGCACTTTACTCGAGTGGAGTTTCAACGAGGGACTGGAGTCCTTTCAAAACGGAGTATCTTTATTTTAACTCCGGGATAATTTTTGCCCGCATTTCGCATGCGGGTGTTACAGCGCCGGGTCGGCCCAGCCGGAGACGGTTCTGCGGGGCTTTACGCAGAGAGAGCCCGCGGATGGCCGGTTATGGCCGTCCGGGGGAGAGCGGGCTGCGCGGTGCATTAGCCTCTCCCACCTACGCGTGCGCTCATCTATAATTCATCCGGACCGCTCCACTCCCGCCCCGGCCCGCCGATCCCAGCGCCGGTCCGCCGACCGCCTCGCTCCGGGTCGGGTCAGGCCCGGGAGCCTCGGATCCGGCAGCCGGGAACGCTGTGAAATAATGAGCTTTTTCTCACACGGAACCGGCTCTGGAAATACAGAGGAATGCAGGGGAGGAAGCCTGTTCTAATCCCGCTGCTGACAACATAACCATTAGGTTTTTTTTTCTTTTTTTCTAGGTCTGCCTCTCCCTCTCTCTCCCTCCCTCCATCCTCCTCTTCTCTGTGAGAGGAAGTTTCCCCGCGCCTCTCTGTTGATAAGCGGAACAATTTGAGTCGCTCCAGATCTGCGGCACGTTTCATGCCTTTCACTTTGCGGTTTCTGCTGCGGCTCACGCACTGTGGATACGCTGTGATCCCACGCCGTGGCTTCCATAGCGGCGCGTTCGCCTTACCTCCCTGCTCCGGCTTTCTATCCAAGCGGTGTAAAAAGCATGAAGTATTAATAACCTGTGTATTTAATCCTGCTATTCCCCCTCTACCGTTTAGTGCTTCTTTTTATGAGTGTTTGGAGGACTGAGAGAGGGACGAGTGCAGATCTCCCCGCAGGGAGCACTTCCTGCCCAGTGACATCAATGCTGAGCAAATTTTAATTGGCTTTTGCGCACAGCCACACCTACAAGGGCAAATACAGGCATTGACTGAAACCCACATGCACACACACGCACACACGCACAAAGGAGTCTGTGAGAGCCTTAAAATGATCCAATGCCACCAGGTAAAATGATTGGCCGAGGCTCAATGGCATCTGGGTTGGCTTTCAGCACGGTGGTTATTCAGTGAGCAGAAAGTGGAGTGGAGGAGATTTAGGTAAATGCCTTCCCAGCAGCACTTATCCCTGTTTCAAAAGGGCCCAGTGTGTTTCAAGGTAGCAGGGATCCTCTCCAGCTGCAGGCCTCTCACTGAGCCCAGAGCCCACAAAAGGAGGGGGTTAGCGGTTAGAAAACGGAGCAGAATTAAGAAAACGAGATAAATCCAAGACCAGTCCCTCATTACAGCCAGCCGCGGACGGGTACCTGCTGCAATCTCAGAGTCAGCGCAGGGCTCCAGGACCGCTACTGAACCGCTGCAGGACCCTGCGGCAGGCCACACACACGGCTCAGGAGGGGTCACCCGCAACAACCAGCCCAGCCTCTGCATCTCCGGGGGTCTCACTCTCCCGCACCTTCAGTCCCCAGCCATGCTTTACTGGCATCACAAGAGTGCACTTACATCGCCATACCACATAAACAAGAAAAGTAAGAACACTTAAGGCTCACTCTCTCCATTTTCCCCTCTCTCTCTGGCTCTCTGGCTCTTTGGCTCTCTCTCTCTCTCTCTCTCTCCCCTCTCCCTCTCTCTCCCCTCTTCTCATACACACACACACAGTGCAATAAATAAAACACACATCAAACACTTAACCATACATATACACCAAAGACTAGAAATAAATTAACAAAAAACTTCATGGGAAAACAAGGACTCTCTCTCAGGCTTCAATGTGATTCAAAGAGAAATATGGCAAAGCAGGGATTTGGACAAGTCACCAATGAAAGCAAGTCTAACAATAACATTCATCACGGATGCTAAGCTTCTAAAAGCACACAGAGCTAAATAATTCGATACTGGAATGTATTGCTGACTGACAAAACTACATTCTATGGGCACAACCATGGGATTGGATTTCATCAAAAGTGGTCCTTAACTATAAAATAAGTTTGATTATTCTTCACAAACACATTATGGTGAGTTCAGTGATTAACTCGCCAAACTGAGTTTTGATGAGAGCAATCTGTACTTTTCAGACCAATACAATAGCAGGGGTACAGGGTGCCATGGTGTGGTGTATAACACCTACCCTGATTGGTCAGGACAGGGTGCCATGGTGTGGTGTTTAACACCTACCCTGATTGGTCAGGACAGGGTGCCATGGTGTGGTGTATAACGCCTACCCTGATTGGTCAGGACAGGGTGCCATGGTGTGGTGTATAACACCTACCCTGATTGGTCAGGACAGGGTGCCATGGTGTGGTGTTTAACATCTATCCTGATTGGTCAGGACAGGGTGCCATGGTGTGGTGTTTAACATCTATCCTGATTGGTCAGGACAGGGTGCCATTGTGCAGTGAGGAGCACTGGACCTCGAGAAAGGGGGCTGCAGTGCAATGTAAGAAACTCACAGACAGCAGACAGTGATGATTTCTTTATCAGCCCTCACTCAGGCCTGGAGCACACACACACACACACACATACACGTGTTCAGTGTGTGTATACGCATACATGCGTATAGCCCCACACACACGTAAAGTATGCACTCCAGAGCACACACACACACACACACACACACATGCACACTGCATACATTATTTCCCACACAGCCACACCCACATACCCAGAACCATCAATGCTAATCAAATCCATTATTTTAACACCAATTAAGCTTAAATGCACTATTTCATGGTAACAGGGGGCTAATTGCCTAATTAGAAGCACAAAGTCCCTTTATGTAAATGTGCACTTGACAGATAACCATGCAATCGAGAGCATCCCTTCTTCTAATAAGGAAATATGAAATAGCAAAACTATTACCAAGAAAAATTTGCGTTCCGAAGAAGAAAAAACGCTGCCTTGCCGTTGAATAAAAACAGTGGAGAAACACGTAAATAATCAAGGCATTTCAGGTACAAAACGCAGCAGGTTTTGAAAACAACAGGCCGGGAACACGGAAGGAGCCAGAGGAGGAGAGAAATTAAACAAGTGTGCGTGCAATCAGGGGGTGTTTCATTGAACTCAGAATGTGTCTGATTAGAAGCAGGAAGTGCCTGACTCAAATCAAAAGCGTCTAATTGGTTATGGTCACCTCCGGCGGGCTTGAGAAACAGAACTGATGAGGAGGGAAAAGCCTTGTTACCATGGTAATGATCTGACCACCAGACTTTGACGGCTGCTGTGTGGAGAAGGCTTCTTCACTGTGGAAATCGCACTTACGCTTTTTGCGATGGTTTCCCATTCCAAAAAGCCAAAACCCCATTGATATGGCAGCCCTGCCTTGAAATTGCAAATGCGAGGCTTCATGGTCCTCATAACAGACAGTTATTCTCACTGCCGCAAAGCTTTCAACCACTTACTAAACCAATAGGCATGTTCTCATCGCCACGGCTGATTGGTTAAGGGGAATCTGTCTTATGCTCAGGAAGTGTTACCTGTTCTTAATGTATTAAAACTATGTTATGAACAGATTATATTGTTGGAAAATAAGAAAGCTCACAGTCAAACCAATTACCACGCAACTCACAGCACAGCCAGCAAAAAGACAATGCACAGGCAGACAAACTACAAACCACAGCACAACACACTGTGAAACAACACACAGCACATGGCCAACCAAAACACAAGCAGAGGCAACCAACACACAATACATAGCCAACCGAAAAAAACACACAGCCAACCAACGCACAATACACAGCCAACCAACAAAACCCACAACCAACCAACACACAATACACAGACAATACAGGCCAGCTAAAGCCCAGCACACTGCATGGAATATTGCCTTGATATTCTTCCATCTCCGTTTCTCCGAACATTCATTATTAATAATTGTCTTTGTTGGATCTTCTCAGACTCCACATCACACCGCGGTAAAGCCCGCCTTCAGAGCCGGGCTCCCGGGGCAAAGCGATGGCGGGAGATTTCATCATGGAACCCAGAGTAAGCGCTCCTATTCAGAGCCCTGTTCTGTGACAGGTACCCCCTGCAGTAACAGTACCTCCTCCAGTAACACCACCTCCTCCTCCAGTAACAGTACCTCCTCCAGTAACAGTACCCCCTCCAGTAACAGTACCTCCTCCTCCAGTAACAGTACCTCTTCCAGTAACAGTACCCCCTCCAGTAACAGTACCTCCTCCTCCAGTAACAGTACCCCCTCCAGTAACAGTACCCCCTCCAGTAACAGTGCCTCCTCCTCCAGTAACAGTACCTCCTCCAGTAACAGTACCCCCTCCAGTAACAGTACCTCCTCCTCCAGTAACAGTACCTCCTCCTCCAGTAACAGTACCTCCTACAGTAACAGTACCCCCTCTAGTAACAGTACCTCCTCCAGTAACAGTACCTCCTCCTCCAGTAACAGTACCCCCTCCAGTAATAGTACCTCCTCCAGTAACAGTACCCCCTCCAGTAACAGTACCTCCTCCTCCAGTAACAGTACCTCCTCCAGTAACAGTACCCCCTCTAGTAACAGTACCTCCTCCAGTAGCAGTACCTCCTCCTCCAGTAACAGTACTCCCTCCAGTAACAGTACCTCCTCCAGTAACAGTACCTCCTCCAGTAACAGTACCCCCTCCAGTAACAGTACCCCCTCCAGTAACAGTACCTCCTCCAGTAACAGTAACTCAGGAGGTAAAAGCGGCTGTCTGGCAGTTGGATACCTGCCCTGGGTGTGTCAAAGTGTCCCTGAGCAAGACACCTAATCAGCAATAGCTCCCGACAAGTTGGACTATTGCCGTTGGTGTGAGTGTGTATCAGTGTACGTGAGTGTGTGGGGCTGAGAGGCATTCATTGTAAAGGACTTTGGATAAAAGCACTATATAAAAGCACTCCATTCACCATTAATGGAAACAGGCACTGACAGAACAAGGAACAGCCTTCTAGAACCATCTCCCTATCAGGAAAGCCAGCTGAGCTTGTAAGCTGGCTAATGAAGGACAGGAGTTATCCCAGGTCACAGGCAAGCACACGCCCATGTACACAGGAGCTGTTTAAGGTCACAAGCAAGCGGGAGATGGAGGGAGGGAGGGAGGGAAAGAAGCTGAGAGGTGCTCTCCTCCGTGGCAGGGGGGACAGAAAAACAGGAACAACATTTCAATATTCAGCTGGGGGTCTGGCAGCTTGTGCATCTTTATCAGAGGCACAGGATCATGAGGATTCCGCATGCAGTGCACAGTGAGAGGGGCATTACTCTGTCTCCCAACAAACACCCGCACACACACACACACACACACATAAACGCACACACACAAGCAAGTGCGAGCACACACACACACATACAAACGCACGCAAACACACACGTACGTGCACGTACTGTTTATACATACACACACACACATGCATGTAGACACACACACACATGCATGCACACAGACACAAACACACACATACAAACATATTTACACATGGATTTGCATACCTACAGCATAGATAGACTCAAAAGCCTGACTATAATACACTATGAACAGCACTCCTGGAGGAGATTCAGAGGCTGTCAATCACACCGAAAACAATGTCACGCATCAGCCAGGCTTGACAACAGAGGGCGCTGTAGTAAAAAGGGCAGGCCTGCTGCGGGTTTGAAACCCCAAGACACGCCACTCATTTAAAACATCAATGGACTTGGACAGCTTGCAAGAGCTGAATGCCAGGGCTCCTGGCCAATTATTCCAGGGGTGATGTCACCTGCAGTGGATTCTCACAGTGGTTTACATGGCCACAGCGGTAGGGGAGAGGGGGAGCTATGTTTTTCCACATACTCCTGCCTGAACACACACACCAACACACACATACGTGTTATTGAGGGGACATTTCCACATCTTCACATATTCACCCACACACGTCAATGCTACTAAGTGGGGACTGTCACTCTAGACCTGCGAAGCGGGGACTGTAGTTTTTCAAAACAAAACAGAATCTCCGTTTCAGGTCCATTCGTGCCATTTATTAAGATTTAGAATTTAATGTTTTTTCTAAAATACTCTCTACAAAAGCTTGGTTTCTTTCAAGAATGGATAATGCTTGCAAAATTGTTACAACATTTCACGTTTTTCCTAGGATAAAACTCGTTTATGCAAATCACCGTACTAAAATTAAAGTCACTGGCGATGTCTATGTAAATCTACAGTTTAATATATTCTCAAAATGTATACCTAAGACTAAATGAATAATTAGAATATTGTTCAGATATATTCATCTATTTAGATGAATTTTAGGTTTCAGTTCTACTCAAAGAATAATAAACACACTCAGCAATAGATTTTATGAAGTAGTGCCTCAGGTTTAAAACTTTCTACCATGGCTATGCACCAACATTTTATTATACAAAAAAATACACATCACAAAATTACTCTTTCTTTTCTCTTGATTCTTAGTTATTTTTTACTGTATGTAAACATACATTGGTGTTGGAGCGCCACTTTGTGAGTGGACCACCATCACACAAACTCACGAACACACACACACACACATTCACCCGCTTGCACAGACACGTTAATGTTACTAAGTGGGGACTGTCACTCTAGACCTGCCAAGTGGGGACTATAGTTTCTGGACATTTTTTCAAAACACTTGTTTAGCAGTTGAAATTGTACTCCCCTCTAGGGTTATGGGTATGCACTTTGCACTTTGTTGTACGTTGCTCTGGATAAGAGCGTCTGCCAAATGCCATTAATGTAATGTAATGTAAGGTTAATAACAGACTGTGAGTCTGGTGAGGATCTGTAGAGTTAAAAGAGTTTAAATGCAATGAGCAGCCAAGTCATTACATATATTTTATACCGGATAACTACAATATACTCGCCAATGTCTTCGAAAATTTTCAGCTTAATAGATTTTCTAAATGTGTAACTAAGGCTTACTGAATACACAGACACACATCTACACACATACACATACACGTGCACACATACATGTACATGCAGGCATGCATGCATGCACACACACATACACACACACTCACTCTCTCCCACTCTCACACACATACTCACATTCTCTTCTTTTTTCTCACTTTATCTCTCTCACACACACAGTCTCTCTCCCTCTCTCTCTCTCTCTCTCTCTGTCTCACTCTCACAGTCTCCCTTTCTCCCTCTCTTTCTCTCTCTCTGTCTGTCTGTCTCTCAGCATGCTTTTCACCTCGTGAATTCCTTCTCTATATTTCATTGGAGAATTGGGAAATGTGATGCGCTGCCATCCCGGCACACAGGCTAAAGGAGAACTGTAGGTTTATTAAATTTTAATAAGGCTCTCTAGGCAGCTTTCCCCTGTAATTGCTTTGTGTATTTCCCCTATGGGGACCTCACTCTTGTTTGTTATGGGCCCATAGCTGGAGATGTCACTGTCGCAGAGACTGGCGCTGCCGTCCTACACAACACACGCCACCCCGCCTTCCCCCAGAGATTACAAACCCTCATTTATTCCAAACAGAAAATTCCACAGCCCTAATTATTATCGATATGCCTCTGTTAAAAAAAAAAGGCCTGTGCGCTGCCAGTTCCCCAGCGGAAGGCACCAGTTGCCACTGGACACCGTGGAAATTTGAATGTGAGATGCATCTGGTTCTCGCTCGCGGGGAGTAAGTGCCCTCGGAGGGCCATCGATTTGTAGGCTTGAATTGTGGGAAATCCAGCCTCAGCTCTCAGGAGAAAGAGAGAGGGAAGTATCTGTGCGCGCGTGTAGAGTTGCATCCGTACGGTGCTGAGGCAGGAGATGAGGCAAGATGACAGCTGTCAGTTTCGCGGTGCTTAGCTTCTCCTCTGACGTTCCGAGAAACAAGAATAACTTTGTCCAAGAATAACTTTGCGCCTGGGAGAGAACAAACGCACCTGTTTTGTAAGAGAAATCGCGTACTTGTTGTCATGGGATACTGAGCTCCGTTCAAGAGATGGCTGGAACAAGAGCCTATTCTTATGAGTTTATATAGGAGGCTATTCTTCTGAGTTTATATAGGAGGCTATTCATATGAGTTTATATGGGAGGGGATTCTTATGAGTTTATATGGTAGGCGATTCATAATACAGTGTACATGGGAAGCAGGGGAAACAACACACCCGTTTGTACGGGAAACCATGCTTTGTTCATGGGAAAAAAAACATGCCCATTTGCATAGCAGACTGCACAGAGACACAGAGGCTCTCTTTCTGGTGCAATTAGAAACCACACGTTTGTTCATGGGGAACCCACTCATGTCCATTTCCATTGGAGACCTGTCCCTTCGCTGAGGCGCAGTGTTCCTCCGTCACGCTGTGTTTTGAGTTGTCCTGATGTTGTCAGCGGTGCCAGTCCCTATCAGGGCCCCTGAGCTCAGCGCAGATGAACCAGGGCAGACGGCGCTCTCCTCACCTCACACTCTCAGCGCGTGCCATAATTAGTTTATTCGGCGGCGGATAATTACCGAGCCAGACACGCCTGACGAACGGTGTTCCGCGATGTTGGAGCCGTGTCGGGCTGACACTTTTTTTAAACTCCACAAACAACTTTTAAGACGCCATTTTACCAAACAAACAGGAAGATTTTGTTATCTGGCAACTTTCCTCTGTCAGAATTGCGGGGGGAGTCTAACATTAAAGTGTATGTTGTGATTAATGTGTGTGTGTGTGTGCGTACATGCATTTGTGTATGTGTGTATGTGTGTTGTATGCTCATTTGCCGACAGTATGTGTGTGGTGTGTGTCGTATGTATGCATGTGTTTCTGCATATGTATGTGTGTGATTGTGTGAGGGAGAATGTGATTGAGTGAGTGAGAGTGAGAGAATGTGCATGAGTCTGTAATATGGATGGGTATTTATTGTCTGAGTATGCATGAGTATGTAATATGGATGGGTATTTAATGTGTATGGTATGTATGGATTATGCAGTGCTCTCTCCAATGCGGAAACAGCCTGTGCACTGCTGGGAGGGTAAGAGCAGTCACAGTAATGGATTCCCATGAGGAGAGATGCACAGTTTGAGGAATACTCCAGGGTGGCTTATCATTCTGCAGGACTAGTACACACCAGGGCAGGTAAGGACAGGTAACTGAGTAAGAATACTTCCTGTTTCGCATCTGATTGGAGCACAGCCTCTGTCCCCTCCCCACAGCCCCTTGTACCATTTATGTTCAGCTGCGCATAAGACAACTGGCACTGGAACTCAAGTGATGTGCGACAGAGCTCTTAAGTCGCTTCTTCAGAGGGTCCAAATTTGATGCCAAACTGGAACAGACAGGCCATGTTACAACGGTGCCAAAGAAATTATGAATCATTCAGTCGACAAGCCCAACGCCCTCCGGGCGGCTACTTGGAAACCCTGCAGAGGGAAAGGTCAGATTCTTCTGCCCTTTCCAGCTCTCTAGACATTTGGAATAGTCGTGTTTTCCCCTCTAATGTCTGACTCGCACAGCGACCGGGCTCCACGAGGCCTGACGTTTAGCAGATCTGAGGGTTATCTGAGCGGACTCTTTTGGCCTATTCATCTCAAAGACTCAGTTCATAAAATTACGAGAATGTCTGTGATGCTGAACGCTGCCACCAAAGGGCAGAGGGAGATCAGGGTGGAGTCTGCAGGCCTAGTTAGTCCAGTCCTGGTCCTGGAGGACCATAGAGTATGCAGGTCTAGTTAGTTCAGTCCTGGTCCTGGAGGACCATAGAGTCTGCAGGTCTAGATAGTTCAGTCCTGGTCATGGAGGACCATGGAGTCTGCAGGCCAAATTAGTTCACTCCTGTTTCCTGGAGGACCATAGAGTCTGCAGGTCTAGTTAGTTCAGTCCTGGTCCTGGAGGACCATAAAGTCTGCAGGTCTAGATGGTTCAGTCCTGGTCCTGGAGGACCATAGAGCCTGCAGGTTGAATTAGTTCAGTCCTGGTCCTGGAGGACCATAGAGTCTGCAGGTCTAGACAGTTCAGTCCTGGTCCTGGAGGACCATAGAGTCTGCAGGTCTAGATAGTTCAGTCCTGGTCCTGGAGGACCATGGAGTCTGCAGGCCGAATTAGTTCAGTCCTGGTCCTGGAGGACCATAGAGTCTGCAGGCCTAGTTAGTTCAGTCCTGGTTCTGGAGGATCATAGAGTCTGCAGGCCTAATTCATTCAGTCCTGGTCCTGGAGGACCATGGAGTCTGCAGGTCTAGATAGTTCAGTCCTGGTCATGGAGGACCATGGAGTCTGCAGGCCGAATTAGTTCACTCCTGTTTCCTGGAGGACCATAGAGTCTGCAGGTCTAGTTAGTTCAGTCCTGGTCCTGGAGGACCATAGAGTCTGCAGGTCTAGATGGTTCAGTCCTGGTCCTGGAGGACCAAAGAGCCTGCAGGTCTAGATAGTTCAGTCCTGGTCATGGAGGACCATGGAGTCTGCAGGTTGAATTAGTTCAGTCCTGGTCCTGGAGGACCAGTGTCCACAGGGCTAATGATCCGTTGTGTAGGAAATTACAAAGCCAGCTGGTTCGACTGATCACATTGTCTTCGATTGGCCCTATAGTCCCCTGCTTTGTTCTATCAGATGATTTTAAGGAGAAAAATATTTGATGGCTTGTTTTATCTGATGGAACAGCTGTTATGTTTAGAAACAATCATTTTGACAGGATGCTATTAGACCACTAGAAAAGGAAAAGAGAAAGCCAATGATGCAAGCACCAAAAAAACTGTAAATTTTAAACAAACTTGTCCACCAGTGTAAGACATACCGTAATATCTCCCCTTCATTTTTCATTAAGCTTCGTAAGGTCAAAGCTGACTGGAATTTGAGTATGGTATATCTGATGAGAGGCTGTATTCATAACACGGTAGAATGAATTCTGATGCATGTTTTTATGGCTCAATTTGACCAAATCTCAACGCTCTCATTTTAGCGTAAGGAGTCAGCATTTCAATCTCAGCAGTGGTTCAATGAATTCTGACTTTTCTGGGACTAAAGATATTGATTTGAATACACGTGTGATAGACTGTGTTGGCACTTAATTAGAAAATTAAATAAACTAAATTTGGGAAGAAATTCTGGCTTCAGTCTGCTACAACAAAACATGGAAATGTTGGGAATCACAATCTCACGCTTCATGTGCCCGTGGAGGGACTGCAACCGTTTCCAGTTTAATAAGAAATGTGAGGTGCCTCAGGGCTAGCTAGCAGACCAGCAACACTGAACATCTGACAATCATCCCTCCAATATGTCCTGAAAAACTTTGTCTGTGGGAGTATTCCTGTGAGTGAGCGCGTGTGAGTGTGTGAGAGAAAGAGAGAGAGAGAGAGAAAGAGAGGGAATGTGTATGTGTGTATATGTGTCTGAGAGAGGGAGACATAAAGGGAAAGAATGTGTGTGTACGTGTGTGTGTGTACGTGTGTGTGCGTTTGCGTGTATACGTGCACATGTGTGTGTGTTGTATGTGTGTGTCTGTGAATGTGTGTGTGTGTGTGCATGCTTGTGCGTATGTGTGTGTGTGAGCGTGTGTGTTGTGTGTGTGCCTGTGTGTGCATGCGCGTGAGTGTGTGTGTGTGTGTGTGAGTGTGTGAGTGTTGTGTGTGTGTACGTACATGTGTGTACGCTCAGGCAGGATCTACAGTACCTATAAAAACCATCATGTCATATTTCCTCTCCATGAAGTGTTTTCCTACAGGGAAAGAGTGAGCGAGGCTTCCATTAGCAGTCTGTGCCTTGCAGTCTCCTGTCCGCTCAGACACTGACCTGTCACTCAAGGCCTCTGTTCTGAGATCAGGGGCAGTCTGCACGTGCTCCCAGCTCAGCCGCAGATCGATAACATTTCAGGAGTCAAAGTGTACAAATCTCTCGCTTTTATTCAATTCACTTGGCACCAACCCCGTGAACTGTAGTACTCACGTTTGAAGGAAGCCAAGTGTGTCCGTCAGGCAAGTGAGAATTTTTGAAAAATACTTCCTTTTTAACTGCTAACAACCTTTAATGTTTTGACAAGCTGAATACAGAACACGTGTAGCATTAAATGTTAAAGCTCCTTACTTCACCAAAATGTGAAATGCATTTTATTTCCTTTAATTTGCTAATTATCATTAAAGACACCAATTAAATAACCAAATTAATTAATGGATAAAGAGACCAGATGGACCAATCTTAGTTAAACAACTCATTCAAAATAATTACAACACAAAGACATAAAGAGACTAAACAAATCTAAAGACATGGGTACAACTACCTAAAAAAACTATTTATGGACATGGAAAGGAACAAGATAAAGTGTCAAAACAAAATAGATTAAAGTACCAAATCACAGTCTGTCTCTCCCGTTATAATCCAAGAAGCACCAAAACAAAGGACCGACTACCAGATTCCCAGGACATAAAATAATCGCAGATCTAAGACACCAAGCCCCCAAAATCAAAAGAGGATGGAGAACCCATCCTTTCCAGGCCAACACAAAACACACTGATGGTGGGAGGAGACCCGGAGAAGGAGTGGTCTGTAGCCTATTTGTCAGGCTCAGGGTCACTCACTCCACAAACCAATCTTTTCAGGATTATGCGCAAATGTGTGAAGTCTGCTGGTGAAGTTACCCAGAGCCACCTGCCAAAGCCACTTCTGGCACTATGGTCACACACACACACTTATGTATCAACTGCACAAACAGCTATACTGCCATCCTAAGCAGTTTCCGTGAGTTATCTTTAAACATGATCTGTGCTAGGCTTTTGAAGTCCTAGAGCCCAGAAAAAACTGAGTAGCCTCTCCTTGAAAAGAGCTGTCAAAAGGCTTTTTTCATAAAGTTTTTGGTTTTCAAACTCAGACATCCCACCTCTGCCGGAAGGTCTGGACATTGTCACTGGCTCCCTGACGCCCGAGAGTGGGCAGAAGTCTCCCGCACTGCAGCCCAGGCAGAAGTGACGTTTAAAAATGTGCATTATCCTGTCACAAATCAACGGGCTATTGAGGTGGAGCTCAGTACTGTGGGGAACATGACAAAGAGTTCAAGGTGTTGCCCTGGCCTCCAAATTCCACCGATCCCATCGAGCATCTGTGGGATGTGCTGGATGTCTGATCCATGGCAGCTCCACCTCGCAACTTACTTTCATCATTTTCCAGGATCATTCTTCAGAATTTAAATCAAATCAAATCAGGCGTTATTTAAAGTGCAAACGATTTCACACGAATGTCTCAATGCACTTTACAAAATAAGGGCAGACACAATAATAGATAAAAATGGCAACACACTACATCACAGCGGAAATTTATTTGTAATCATCAAAAAATGAATTTAATTTTGTTCGCCTTCCCGAGATGCTGGCTCTGATGTGATTTAAGAAGCCCAGGTTGGGGTACAGGCGAGAGCATTAATTCTTTGTGTTCGTATCTTCGTGGAAAAGTACTGTGCACATTAAACTCCTCTTCAAAGCTGCAATTAAAAAGATCATGTTACTAATTGATGAACACTCTCCTTGGTGAACAGGCTGCTTTGCATTAAACATGTTTGGTTGTCTTTACCGGGCGTGTTGCGAGGCGTGTTTTTAGCCCTGGCAGATGCGACGCATTTACCCAGATTTGCATCAGAAATGCAAATCTTTCTGGTAAGTAGGCAAGCGGGTGGAACTCTCCGATCTCTCTGCAGCAATTTCTTCACAGATCGGATCAAAGGCAAGCTGCATGTAAATGTAGCTCTAGCCCTGTCATTTTCTCTCTCTCAGCTCCCCCCCCCCCCTGTCTTTCTCTCCCTCCTCACGCTCTTATACTTTCTGCCTCTACCTCACGCTCCTCCACTCCTCCACTCCTCCTTCTCATCCTCTCCTGCACCCCTCGACCGTTCCGCCCCTTAACGAGTTCACTTCGGCCCAGTTAGAAAAGCGTTTCGACAATCCTTTAAATCCTCGAGCAAATCTTTCCCTATGTTTGGAGAAAGTGAGCAAATGCTTTGCCTCATTTCCATAACAAATACTCTCAGCCATTTCCAGAAGAGTGCCTTCTCCAGTCCATTTCCAGAACAAACAGGCCACTCAGTCACAAAAATGCGTGTTCTCAATACGGAGCAGAACACATATTTTGGAAATGGAGTATCCTGTTAGTTCTAAAAATGGACTGGCGACAGGAAAATATACTTATTTAAGGGGATTGCATTCCACTCAATTTCTAGGGCGAAGAAGATACTTATTTTAAATGAATGAATCGATCCCATATTCAAGAGTAAGAATGTATACAGGCATTCCAATTATTGTCCGAGTCAACTCCGTAACCCCACCTCCCTGACACCTGACAGAGAAACAGACAGCCACCACGATATACGTCTGCTTTTCCCTCTCACATCCATTTTCCGAGCACATTGATTTAACTATATCATAAACTTTACCCTCGACACCACTTTGGAAGAATTTCCTACTTAAATCCCTCACAGCAAATCACGAACAAATGCTTTCTGAAATCAATGAAGCACAGGAAAGAAGTTACTGTTTTTCCGTCCCGTGGACATGTTTACTCGTTAAAGTGTGCCGGGCGTAAATACGGGCGACGGTAGGGCGATTTGGATGGTAACCAATTTGACTTTTTCTTTTTTTACGATTTTTGGATTTAAGACGCCACAAAATACCATTCCCACTTTACTGCTTACACAGAAGCCTCAGGCAGGGTCTCACCTGTTCCCACTTTTATAAATTGGGGATTTAAACCTAGCATTCTTCCCCTCTGAGACATTAAAGGACCTTGAAACCGAGACAGTCGGGAAAGGATGCCGAATCTCCACCGAGACTTCAGACCCTGGGCCGTTACCTGTGTTCTTCTCCCATTTCTCTAATTCAACCTCTTTTCAACTCCCTCACTATATTATAAAAACCCACAAGACAATTTCCCACCCTTTAATCCTTTAAAACCATTACCGTCCTGCAGATAACTGGCAATTTAAAAAAAGCTATATCCAGAAGAAAATTCTCCTTTTGTAAGAAAAGTATTGAAACTGTACCAACATCTAAGGAGCAGCGGGCAAACTCTTTCAAATAAGTTTTCATCCAAGGTCTGCCACATACATTTTACTTCCACTGTTAAAAATTGCCTAAATCAGACACCTGCCTGTTCATACATTATGTGGACATCATTGCTGCACAACATTCGCAGGTAAATGAGTTTGGGGGAATCTCCTTCCCCATTTCTGTGCCTTGTTTCCACAACCATCCGTCCCTGCCAACCCATCTATTCTCTGTTAGCCTGGGCTAATACTTTCAAGCTGTAATTATTGCCATTTGTCACGCAAGTGCCTGATTTATAGTCAATTAACGCAACCCAAAAAATGAAACGGCGGGCCTCGATTTACCAGGAAAGACTGATTAATGTAATGCAATTATAGGCATGAGATTGGCAAGGCCTGAACAGGAAAGGATTCACAGAGAAAACCCTGCCACTCCCAAAAGACAACACCCACACACCCAGTGTCATATCAAATTGCTAATTATTCGCACGCATTCTCCAGCTACTTCAAACGCATCAGCCATGCCACACAGCAATGCAGGGACACCCACGCAACCTTTCTGCATTTTAATACACCTACCACTGACACACAAACCAGAGTAGAGGTAAGGGGACATACCTCTCCTCCAGAATTACCATATAACAACTAACACGCATAACCTGAAAGCATCGTACTACAGCTACCGAACACTCGCACAAACACACCAGCCACACTATGCAGTACATCAGCTTCTTTCACAAATATAACCTGACAGTATCGCATACTCAAACATAACCTGTCAATATCACGCTCTGTATGTACCACACACGCACACAGACACACACGGGCACGCACACACACATGCACACACACTGCCATACGGTCCTTTTGTAATTCCCACAACGGCCGGAGCAACCCGCCTCCCCCGTGCTTTAATCTAATATCTGTTTCAATTAACAACGTTAACTTTACAGATAGCAGGTGTTGCTTTAGTGCCCGGAACTTGGAGGTCTCTGAATATTGTGTTACACTGCGTAATAAATCGGGTTGCCTTAAACCCCTGCATCCTGACACCTCTGCACAACCTGGCCTCATCACAAAACCAGCTGTTTACAGGCGCTAACAATATTTAAATTAGTCTGGGGCTGTTTTCATTTGCATAATTACTTTTGGAAAACACGGTATTGTGCTAAATTGAGAACAAGAGCGTGTGCAAATTTTTCGAAAATACACAGAGTAATCTCTTTAAATTCCCCCCTCGCTGGATTAAGTAGATGAGGCTTGCTCAGAGGCTGGGAGAGAGTTTTGCAGAGAGTTTTGGCTTCTTTCAAAAAGATGAATCCGACGCACGTTATCTAATCCACTGATCTGAAAAGCAATAGTCCTCCGCAGACAAAAACTTCGCCTCCGTGCGTTCCTGAAGGTCAATGAGAAGAACTCTCAAGCACTGAGAATGAGAAAGAAGCATTGGGGGATATCGTTTCATTACTCCCTACTCTTCAACTCAAACTTCAGTGCAGGGCCCAGGGGGTATATCACAAAACTGGATTACTGAGTTAGCTGGATAACTGCGCTGAGTAAAACTCTTTTTACTCCAGTCCATGTTCCAGATTTGGGAGGGTTCTTGGTTTTACTTGTGCAGTTATCAGCACAGTGCAACAGGACCAAGATAATTCTCCTGTGTGTGTGTGTTTGTCCCTGAATGTCCTCACTCTCATGTAAAGAGACTCTCATTGCCTACGGAATGAAATGCCGGAGTGGAACTCCCTTCCCGCATTATCTAACATTGGGTAGGTTAAGTCAAAATCAAACGCCTTTTATATTGGCATGACGTGAAGTCTGACTAAACAGGCAGGGATTATGCTGTGCGGGGGTGCGGTGGGAGGGTGGGGAGGCAGGGGGATCTTGTGCATTCAGTAGTTACCAAACCCATGGGCAGAATGCCAGGGAAGTCTCCTATTCATATTGTAATGCAGATAATGTAAAATACACTCAAGAACTACATACAGCCATAAACTCTGATAAGGCAAAGTCAGTCTGGGACTTTGTTAAACAAACTGACAATCCAAAGTAGCAAATATGGACAAAATATGTTTGCGTATTAAATTTAGAGGCCGCAGGGTGGCATGCCACATGCACTAGGTTTTAGGAGGAGTGGGTATGCCCTGTGCCAGTGCCGGGCGTTGTGCAAGAGTACTACAGTTTTTCTGTCTGTGCCAGCTGTGGGGGAAGTGTGCAATGACTGCACAGTTCAGATGAGAAAGAAGAAGGCTGGCAAGACAAGCATGTGAGGAGCTATGCGCTGTACAACCAGACAAGTGGTTCCCAATCCTGTTATGGCGAGTAAAACTACAAATGAGCAGCCCAATGAGATTTATAACTGTTGAATGAGGTGTTCCTTGTTCAACAGGACTGTAGCTCTCCAGTAACAGCTGAATTCTGAACTCAACGTTAAAAAATGGGAGGAAAAGAAAGGGTTACAGTTTCTTTTAAAATGTAATATTGTAAAATGACCGCAGGGATCACATCGTAATCCGATCTGATAGGGTAATTTCAAAAGAACCCCAGGTTTATACACCATAATGGAACTTCATACACTAAAAGCAAAACCTCACAGTCTAGATATTGACAACTTGGCTGCTCACACTGTTGTTGGAAGTGAATGGAAAAGCAACTTTCAATGCTGAAGGCATATAACTGTCTGCTTGATATTGTGGAAACTGGTTCAGAACATTAAACAACTTGGGGAGATCAGACCGGAATGCAGCGAGAGATGAAATGGCTTTTTGGTGTATGTACGCTGTATGCTGGATGGGAATGTGAAAGAAGCCGGGTCAGAATACTGCACCGCACAGCTCACAGGCTCAGGAGGCTACACAAAGGACGTTAAGGGTTCTCTGCACGTCTGAGAGGAGTGAGGCACTAAACTCTCATGGGCTTTGGGAAACAACTTGCTGCGGTTTCCGTGACAGCGCCTTAACCCTTAACTGGCACTTTGACGGAAAAAAAGTATTTGCTTCTAGTCACTACTTGTGTCTGACATTCATTTAGCATAATAATACAGACACATACACACAGCTACTGCACACTGACACAAACGCACCAGTCATAATATGCATCGGTGCGTATGACTAATCCGACAGTCACCCAGACTCAAACATAACCTGCCAGTACACACACACACTCACATACACATACAGTACACACACACAACAAATAATAGCTTTCTCTGGAGACAGATGCACAGTGTTAGTGTTAGCTGGGGCACTCATAGGAGCTCCAAATGCACACTTGTGAGATTGCAAGTGCGCAGTGAAGAGCTACAGCAGTGAGCACGCATTAAAGTGATGGAAAGGGCCCCTAAGTGGGGGGTAAGGGGGGCACCCCGGATCGGCGCCGCTTCCACCCAGGCCTGCAGGAGAGCAATGACAACAAAATAAAGTTTCAATGGGAAAAATCAAATGTAAAAAAACGCACTGCGGGTGAAGCATCATTCTCCCTCCGGCTCCCAGGATCGCCGCCATTCCGGCCCAGGAGGGCCGAGCCGCAGCCGAGCTGAGCCGGTCGGTACCAGCCGGGTGCCGTGAGCCCAGGCTCTAAACAGCGAGAGCTCCGCTTCCCGCTGGCTCCCGCTCCCCTCGGTGCGTCTGAAACTGATATTCTAATTTCCCCCCGGCAGACCGGCTCCATAACGCCGCAGTTTGTTTTCGGCAGCGCGCGCTCATTTCAAAGTGGGGATAATTCCTCTGTGAAATTGAGGCTCGTGTTGAATTAACAAGGCGTTCTGAGAGATTGCTGGATCAATTTCACCTTTCTTTTTTAATTCGCCTTTATTCATTTCCCTTCATTACCAAAACAGGCGTCCCGGAATGTGCCAAGCTGAGCACTAAGGCTCACCAAAAAACTAATAAAAGTGCTCCGTTACCGGGAGCTACGGCACGCCTTTACCCGACTTTATTTTCCCTGTGAAAATTAATTTGCTTGTATTAAAACCTCAGTATTTCAAAATACCCCCAGTTACAGTTGAGGATGCAAAGCTATGGAAAATGAGCTCTTACTGTACTTATTTTACGCGCCGCTTTTATAACTCTTAGTTATTCATCGAAAAATGTATGTTGTCGTAGAGCAGTAAAGTAACTGTGGGTTCATGCGACTGTGCGCGGCTTTATTCTCAGTTAAGGTCGCTGTCTGTCTCTGGTATTTAACTCCATTTGGCCTCTTTAATCTTCGCTGTGAAGGGAATTCATGTCAGCGAGCGGAACGGGGCAATAATGAGTTTTGCCAGTTGGGAGAATGGTGAGTTATGGTGAGTTATGGTTGGTTATGGGTGTCTCCTGTGGGGAGAGGAATGAGTGATGGGGGTTGGACGAACACATTGCCTTAAGAGATGGAAACCAGAGTGCAAACAGGATCTTTTGGAACATTTGACGCAAAATTATCCTATTAATATCATGATACATTTCAGCCCTCATTATTATCATTAAGCATGCCTAAAATTAGCAACCATGAAATTCCTCTAGAAACCTCAGTTATATTCCTCAGTAGAGCTAGTACAATGTATCTATATTTCATCTTGATTAAATGCCGGAAATTATGCTAAAATAATGTCAGCAGTTTGGCTTTAAGCATAAAAATGTTTCTAAAGCATATACAATCTCAGCTGCAAAATTGGGTAAAGAAAACTCAATTTAATCTAAAAGAAAATATGAAATGAGTTTAAGTCATCAGTTTGACCTTCAGTCTATCAACACACATTTCAGGGAGCAGATTTTATTAATTGGCAAATCTATATGTCCACAAAACACCTCATTACTATATTTTGCAACAATGAAACAAATTAACCCAAATTATATTACAAATCAAGCAAATTAACTATGGTACTGATACAAAGATGCTAATAACAGTTGCATTTCAGTGTGTGAAATTATATTATATTATTCAAATATTTTTCTACCACAAATGCGTTTTTTTTTCAGAATCAAACACTGATATGGACAGCCTGTAGCGTAGTGGTTAAGGTAAAGGACTGGGACACGCAAGGTCGGTGGTTCTAATCCCGGTGTAGCCACAATAAGATCCACACAGCTGTTGGGCCCTTGAGCAAGGCCCTTAACTCTGCATTGCTCCAGGGGAGGATTGTCTCCTACTTAGTCTAATCAACTGTACGTCGCTCTGGATAAGAGCGTCTGCCAAATGCCAATAATGTAATGTAATGTAATGATATTGCAGAATGATATTTAACACACAGTAGCAACACAATTTAGTCACTAACACATAAATATGGTGCACAGTGTGGAAAAATGATTACCTCTTTGCTACACTGTCTTCATTTCTTAACAGTTTAACAAAAACTTAATTAATTTACATTGCTGCTTCCTAACAATATTCAGATTCAATCAACGATTTCCCTTTGTTTTGACTCGCAAATTAAAAAAAAGTCTCATGATGCATCCTTGCAACTGCTACCTGCTGTTCCTCATCAAAAAAAAATGTTTTTTTATGTTGATAATTGTGAATAAATGCTATGTGTTTATTTGCACAGCCTCTGGAAATATAGCATTGCTGCACACGCTGTTCTGAAGTTACATGAAGTGGAGAGGTTTCGTGCTTTAAAACCACAGCCCCACTGACGCTCCCGTGAAGCCAGCAGGTCACGAGAAACATATACTTTCCCATACTCTAAAAACTAATGATTTATTTCAAAAGACTGGGAGTTAAGTGTATATGATTCCACTCCCATTCTCTTTTCTTAGATTTTTTTAAAGAAACGAGTATTAACGATGAGTCAAACATTGGCAAAGACAAAGACATCAGAGACCAACTCCAGCTGCAACCGCCCCCTTACCCCCGCCACTCACAGACGCACGCACACATACACACATACACACACAGACATTCAGACGATCGGGTGGAGAGCTCGCCCATTAACAGAGCTAGAAGTTGGAAAAAAAACGCAAAGGACAAACAGATGCTTTTTTTCCGCCATGTTTTACCATCCATGAAAAAAAAGATTAATATTTCTCCCATTCAAGTAGAACAGCCGAAAAGATAAACACTGAAACTGGACAGAGACAGAGAGACCATTTCCTTGGCTTTAATTATTACTCTGTGAAATCAAAGGACCTTATGGTTTTCAAGGTCTGGCTGGAGACAGAACATGGCCGACCCACTTCATTTAGCATTTGCTTGTGGAAAACTTCCAACTCTGTGAAGTTGGCACGAGACCAGTCTGTCAAAGGAAAATGAATGCACCGAAAAAAGCAAAAATGCACGTAAGAAGGCCAACTCTCTGGGCTTGGCTCCATCTGTATTTATGTGAACAGGAGACAATTCCCTACCACAAGCTGCTGCCCCCTGCTGAAGTCATGGAGTAATAATACTATGCAGAGTGCCGCGGGCAACTCTGCATAGTCAACAGTCAGCGTGGTAAAGAAAGTAATTATTGTGAGAGAACATACAGTAGCCATTTTAAAATTAATCTTCCACCATGAAAATATACCATAGTATCATTTTCCCTCTTTCTTAAACAAGAATCTTTCCTTTCCGGTGGAATGATCTAGAATAGCAGAATGATCCGAGTGAGCCTGAACCTCCTCATTTTAGGTGGAAGTTTGATGTGTTGATTTATGTGTTCCATGCACTACACACATACACATGCACTTATGAAGTTTCATTCATGTAAATGTGTCAGACAGTGGTGGTGCTGTAATCTCCTTCAGATTGGCTATCCTGCTACATCGTGCTTCAGGATTGGCATGAACACTGCTAATGTGTGTGTACCTGTTTGTGAGTGTGTTTATGTGTGTGTGTGCGTGTGTTTTTCCTTGCCACTGTTGCCCCGGGCAAACTCTTGGGGGCGGTTCTCTGTAATGCTGCTTTGCGACAAAGCCTCTTTGTTAAAAGCACTATACAAATTAAAAATTGATTGATTGATTGACATGCAGTTATGCATTTGTGTGCATGTGTGAGTGAATGTATGCTCACACCTGCATGTGTGTTTATGGGTGCGTGTGTGTGTGTGTGTATGCATGTGTGTCTGTGTGTGTGTGTGTGTATGCATGTGTGTCTGTGTGTGTGTGTGTGTGTATGCATGTGTGTCTGTGTGCACGCACATGCAATTATACATTTGTGTGCATGCCTGAGTGAATGTATGCTCAGGCGTGAGTGTGTGCCTGTGTGTGTGTGTGTGTGTGTGTGTGTGTGTTTACATGTAATGACAGGTGGTACAGTCTGCACATGCTGCAGCGAGGCTAGGCCAGGCATGTGTTCAGGCAGCAGGGCCATGTTACCAAACCGGGCCGCAGCGCTTCTCCCTCCCTCATTCGTACCCCACAGGGTCTGACAGTCGGGCCTCTGCTACGTGAATTTTCTCATCTGGAGACCCAGTCATGCGTATGCATAAGGACTCACTTCTGTTCAACTCAACTGCTCTGAGACACAACAGTCCCATTACTCCTGCATATGACCCTGTCAGCGGAAATACAAGCACCCGGAGGGCACGCACACACACACACACACACACACACACACACACAACATGCACACACACACACACACACACAAGGGCTCTAGTTTCCAGAATCAGTGTCGTATTGGTACAATCAATGGGGCAGTGCATGGGCACACTGGGCATGGAGACTGAATGTTGGGTGTTCCTGACCAGAGACAAGAAGTGCCCGGCATAAAAAATGGCCTGAATATATTATCAGTGGGTGTGTTGCAGCTGGATCGTAATCATAGCCAATAAAATTAGCTTATTTTAATTCCCGGATAGTGTAGAGCTGTCATTTTTTAAATTAGTTCACACTAATCAAGTTCAAAATCTCATAAATAAGTAGAATTCATTTGAATTTGTGTGAATATTCTACTGCGGAAATTTCAATAAAACATTGCTTAAATGTATAATTACAACAACAACAGTACCTTAAAGTTTTATTAAACAGAATTGGAACAAGACCAAGGAGAATCATAACAATGCAAATGATGCCATTCTCAGCAATAAAATGAGTCGGTAGATAAACTGAATATTCAACGAAATATTACACAAGTCCATCATTAATTTACAACAATGGCATGGCTTGCCTAAACTAAACTGAGCTGACCAATCTTTTTGGAAGGGAAAAAAGCCAACTTTTGGAGGGTTAGTAGGGAAGTTAGTGCTTGCATAATTGCAAGTGACTTCCTCCTTGTTATTATTTTTTCTCCAAAGGCATAGAACCTGTAATATTTCCAAATAGCACTTATGAGATGTGGTGGAGTTACACTCTTTCTCACCAGGGCCGCATAATACCATTTTACACTGGGTCCCACCACCCCAAATACTCCCACCTTCTAATATTTTTTGAGGCTACCTGTCCGTCAGGGCCCTTGGCATCCGGTACCCTTTGGTTCCTCACACATGAACTTTGTAGATGACCTTACGATACACCATCCAGATAAAAAAATAACGTGGCTTGTTGTTCATTGGTCTCTTTGACATTGAGCGGCACAAGCACAACTGGGTTATTTACTTCACCTAGGCAACAGGATTACAAGTTCAAATCCTTAATAACATAGTCCATATTTTCCTGAGATTCTAACTAGTTGTATTATCAAACAAAGATGTGACGTCCCTAGAACAGCTGTCCGCTAAGGGCAGATGATGTTAAATTAGTGTGGTAGGAGATAACTAACTGTAGCATCATTTTAAATCCAGTCGCATAATTAGAATGAAAAGTTCAAGTTTTGCTTATTGCAATTCGTCTCATTACAGATGGGAGCGAGAGAAATAATGGAATACAGTACCCCAGAGACCACAGTGCAGTATAAAAACAGCCATAAACAACTCAAAACTGAAATAAATACAGTAAATAAATACATTAAAACATTAAAAAAAGAAAAAAGACCACAAACAATAAATGCAAAGTACATCTTTCTTGTTTGGAATTTATACTGGACAGCATATGATCTCCAAAAATGGTTGATTGGCTTTTGCAAAGGTTATGATCATACAGTATGTGCATTGCTTGGGAAAGCCCCAAAATGAGCAACTTACTGCACTGCGGGCTGTGACTAGCGCCCCAGACCTGCTTAGAGCAGGCACAAATCTCAGACTTTGCTCCCAAAATTGCATGGTGCTGCTCCAAAATGTCAGTGAGCCTCTGCTCAGGTGCATCAAAATGCTATATGAAAACGGCAAGAGCACAAACGAATGACAAAGCCCATAGTCTCTCTCTGACACACTCATGCTCACACATACGCACACTGACATAACTTGCACAGTGGTCTGCTATTCAAGCAAAGGGCTTACTGTAAAAAAAAAACTAGATTCTTCTGTACTTCTGTTCTTAAGTAAAAAATATGGGCGCTCTAATATGTTTGGCCTGTAACATACATACACAAATTTTACTATCATTTAATAAACAGTGAATTATAAGGCAAACTCAACCCTGAGTGATCAAAGTGCAGTAAAAACGCCCAGGGTCTGTACAGTGCCAAGACAGACAGCAAGTGCAAGAAGTGCAGACTCCATTGACATCTTAATTGAGCGGACATGACCAGGAATGAAAGCTTGGCGATGTAGGAGGACGCAATCCAAGCACGGACAGCGCAACGGATCCCCACTGTTGAAGGCTCAACGATGCGAAAAACAGCGGAGACGGTGTGAGAGGTCGAGGAGAATCAGGACTGAGGGAAGGGAGGCCGCCGGAGTGGAGGGCCTCACTACCAGAGAGGAGCACAGTTACTGTGGAGCAGTCAGACCTGAGCCTGACTTGTGAGGACCAAGCAGGCTGTGTGGAGCAGTCAGACAGCCTGACTTGTGGGGACCGAACAGGTTGTTCTGTGTGAGGAAAGTAGCGAGTTAATTGGAGATAACACGTTCCAGTTACTTCGCTTGAAATGGGGGCAGCAGAATTGGTTAGAGGTTTAATGGCATAGGGCCTGCTTGAATGATGAGGGAACCCAGCCAGAGGACAGGGAGGTGTTAGCCAGAGAGGAAGTAAGCAGGAAGGATGTTTGGACTCATGGACCGTAGGAGGGATAAGGTGATTGGGCCCGGAGGACAGGTGGTGAGACGGGGAGAGATTCTGCCGTTGTAAGGGCAGAGAAAGTGGATAAAAGCTAACCTAAGCAAAGGTTAAGTGAGAGTGACTGAAAATGCAGAGAGCAGGAACTATAGGTGGACAGGTCAGCAGGGAACCTGGATTCACTCGATTTACTGTCTGTAATTTGGTCCTGTTGACCTGGAGGGAGTCAGACAGACAGGGAATGGGGTAGAATGGTCAGGTCTCTCTCACACACACACACACACACACACATTCACACTCTCTCTCTCTCATACACACACAGTCCCTTATACAAACACAAGGTCTCACATATACAGTCTACCATACGCATACAGTTTATGCTCGAAGACACACACACGCACATACACTTGCTGATTCACACATTTATCCACATACAGACACATATGTATATCCACGCACTAAGAAACAAACACACAAACCAAATTCTTGCTCACAATGGCATGATATCACTGTGACCACAGCTGATATAAACTGGAAAAAAAAAAAATCTCCCAAGAGACCAGAAGGCCAGCCAGCAGACATTACTTCAGACTTCAGAGAAGTGGAGGCAGGCATTGCTGTCACTCCCAGAGCCGGAGGAGCAGAGTACATTTTGCACATCACAAACACAGCCTGAAACATCATTACTCATTCCCTGAAAAAAACCCATAAAACAGGACATGAATTAATACTCATCTTTTGCAAGATGAAAGTCTATAAATCAGTCCCAGTACTTTGTATACAGATCACAAACAGTAAAATTCCCCCAGAACAATAAAACAATACCCGGGCAGAGTCCTCACTAAACTGTGGCTATTGCCATGACTACCACAGCACCCCGGACACCTGCCAGACACCCAGTGTGCAATGTGTTCCCCTGCAATATAAAGACATGCAGACCTGGCAACACATACAGTAGGATGCTAAGGATAATGAGTGAAGCTATGTGCAAACTACATCATAGACACACACAGACACATGTGCACATGCACACTCGCGCGCGTGCGCGCACACACACACACACACACACAGACACACACACACGCACTGAATAGGGCAGCATATTTCAGTTTGTTAGATATTGTCTAGAAGGCTAAATCAGAGTTTTAATTATACTAGTATAATATTAGTAGAGTATATAATTATACTCTACTATAGTGGTCTCCAATCCTGGTCCTGGAGAGCTACTGGGTCGGCTGGTTTTTGTTTTCAACTTAAAATTAGCACCTTGTTGAGACCCAGGTTGCCAGGTGAGGTGAGTTAACTGTGTAATCAACTGCTCTAATGGATTAAGTGAAGAGTAACAACGGAAAGCAGCAGACTATGCAGCTCTCCAGGACCAGGGTTGGAGACCACTGCTCTACTATATTAAGCCACTTGACAGGTGCTGTCAGAGTCCAGCCCAGAGCAGGGTTTATCTTCAATAACAAGAAGTACCACTGCTGACTCATCAACGTGTGTGTGTGTGTGTGTGTGTGTGTGTGTTCCTGGCTGTGTATGTGTCACCACTTAAGGACGCAAGGCTGTGTATGTCACCCCTAAACAACACACAAAGAAACCAACAAAAAAAACTCATGGCTATAAATTCCACCCACAAGTTACTATTGCTTTCCTACAAGGTTATAAAGCACTTCCCATAACTCAGAGACATAATGAAAAAATATATGAAATTGCATCTATTGAGCTGCCAAGGTATTCCTTTCCACTGATCCAGCCGTGCTTCCATTGACGGATAAAATAAACCCTCATATGCTTCTGCCACAGTTCAATGGCTTCCTAATATTCCACTTCTGTCCATTTTTGGGACATTGAAAACACCAGAAACAGGCCGCTGAACACGGGAGATTTGTAATCATTTCTGCCTCGAAGCGGTATAAATTTCACGTCTGTTATTAAAATTCCATGAGGAGCGCTGGTGCTTGTTTGGTGTTGCGCACAGTATGACCACAAACTGTGCAGTAATGCTCATGTTATTCAGAACTGCACTGCACCTACTGCAAGAAATGCTACATTCTAATTAAAAACAACCAGGAAAAAAAGTACGTTGTTTTGCCTCGGGTTGCCTTTCAAAGCTTAAACTTTGAAGGGGAAAGTATAAATAGCAACGTAGTGGTGTCTGAATTTAATGCTAGATAAAATTCTATGTACATTCACATATTTAACATATTCAGTTAGCTAGCTATGACCTAGTTGGCCATAACAGACTGTCTAAGCTATCTACAGATGAAGCCATGATTGTATACTGTCCACAAACTGTGTTCTATCATGACAAAGCTTCCTCCCTGAAAGACACTGTCAATCAATCTGCCGTTTGTCAACCACTGGAATGCCTGGAATGTTCATTGTAGGTGTCCATGGTGACGGAATAATGGATTTGGGTTTGGTACTCCAGATTATCTTGTGATATCACCACAATATATATATATTTTTTAAAGATATTTTTTAGGCCTTTTTCAGCTTTATTGGACAGTATAGAATAGAGAGACAGGAAGAATGGGAGCGAGAGAGGGAAAGACAGGCGACAAATTGTCGGACAGTCGGATTCGAACCGCCGACGTCGTGGCTCGCAATGAGCATGCGGTCAGTGCTCTACAGGCTGCGCCACCGAGACACCATCACCACAATATTAATATCAATCTGAACATTAATTTACTAACATATTACATTACATGTCATTTGGCTGACATTTTTGTCCAAAGTGACTTACAGTTGATTTGACTAAGCAGGAGACAATCCACTCTGGAGCAATGTGGGGTTGAGGGCCTTGCTCAAGGGCCCAACAGCTGTGCGGATCGTATCGTGGCTACACCGGGGATCTAAACACCGACCTTGGCCTGTGGGTCCCAGTCATTATTCTTAGCCACTATGCTACAGGCTGCCCTATATACTTGCACTGAGGCATTGTATTCTGCATTAAATGATAAAATGCTTCTACTTAGGTAAATAGTAAATGACAGGTGCATGAGACCTGCACAAAAGAGTGTATACTTAAGTGTACAATTATATTGTTAAATAAATGCAACATGTGTCAGGTATGACATAGAATAATGTTCTTTTACTGTTTCTAGATGTCATACTTCACATAGACTGAAATGGCAGCTAAGGTATATAAATAAAATATAACTAATTTTATCACAAGATTATAGCATTTCATACAATGTGGAAAGGCAATGTTGTAGCACACCCTCAGATAAATACCATAGGTGAAAGTACTGAATCTGCCATTAAATGTTTAGTTTGAGTCTTTCATTTTAGCAAGAAAGTTAGCTGATTAGCTCCTTTGTCTGGCAGGATAACCGACATTAAAATTAAGTGGAGAATTAGATTGAATATTGAAGTGGAAAATTGCACATTGACTTAAATAAAAGAAAAAAGAAAAAATAATAATGTATAAAATTTCATCAGGACATTACTACAGCTAATGAATGAAATGTGATGAGTCCAAATGGTGAAAACTTTTTTTTAAAATAATTCAATGTAATGCTTTTGCATGAACTCTAATTTGCATTAATTTGCAGACAACTGAATAAAGTTGATCTTAAAATCAATAATTGGAAGAAATAGAAAAACTGTGGAGTAATAACAAAGATCAAAAAGAAGAGCTGTTTGCTCTACATTCGGCAGGTCTGCTGCATTTCTGAAACTATGAAAAACACGCACAGCAGTCTGTGGATGTCAATGCGATATAACAGCAGGGGTCACATGACAGGGGTGAAACATCGCACCCTAACGGGCTGAAACCGCCCGTATCCTGGGCGACGCGCTCGGCAACGGAGGGAGTGACCACAGTCAGCAATAGCACAGTCTGGATTTGATCCAGGACCGTGGGTCTCATCCTCACACCCCAGTGTGGTGCCTCACTGAACGAGCCACCCAGCAGCTACACAAACTGCATTATTTATCAATTCTTTTTCGCAGCTGGTGAAACGCTATATAACGGGAATTGAGGACAGCTTGATGTCTGCTCATGAGCTCACTCTTATGTGGCTATTACTAGCTAACCTGCAATTTTCAGGTGCAGCCATGAAACCTATCCAAGATTGCAAAGCCATGGCAAATGTGTGGCGGGTTGTGTAAAATGGCGGCTGGGCGTTGTGAGATGTGCAGATAAGGCTACGGTGTGTGTGTTCAAATTACAGGGCAAATGATACACAATCTAAGCAAACCGCATGCACCACTCCTCAGGCTGTGACAGGTGCCATGTACTGGCACAATGTCATCCTGTCCCAGCATGCGCTCTCTCTCTCTCTCTCTCTCTCTCTCTCTAACACTCTCTCTCTCTAACACTCTCTCTCTATTTCTCTATCGCTCACACTCTCTCGCCCTCTCCCTCTCACACTGTCTCCATCTCTCCCCTCTCTCTCACACTCTCTCTCTCTGCTTTCTCTCCCCCAAAGTCAAATTCAAGTTTTATTTGCATGGTAAGGGTACACTTACATTGCCAAAGCATTCACTGATGTAATAAACATACAATAAATAATAAACTACAGTAAACCAAATAAATAAAATACAGAAGACAGAAATAAAATTGTACATCGAGAGGATAACACTCCCTGCAGAGATGCATAAGGCACGCACACAGGCGTACACACTCACACAAGCAAGCACGTGCACACCTGCAAATAAGCGCACGTGAACACGCATACACGCATACACACATACACGCATACACGCATACACACATGCATACATACTCATGCAGGCACATGCACACAGGCCCTGGTGAAGCAGAGACGAAAAGGGGAGCATGGCTGGCTCTCTCATAGGACCAGAGATCAGAGAAACATGTCAGACCTCAACAAGAGGACAAAAGACTGAGCAAGCACTACAGACACACACACACAAGCATGTGCGTGCACACAAACAGACACACATGTACACACACAGGCACACACACACACACACACACACACAAGCATGTGCGTGCACACAAACAGACACACACCTACACACACATGAACACAAACACGCACACACACACACATAAACATACACACAAACCCACACAAAGACTTGTGAATGCCCTGGCTGGCACTAAACACAATTCCACACACACACAAACACACACACGCACACATTATGCAAGTTACCACAGGGACACTTGTACACACAAACACACTGACACAAAGCAAGCACACACACACACACAAACACACGCAGGCACACATTATGCAAGTTACCACAGGGACACTTGTACACACAAACACACTGACACAAAGCAAGCACACGGACGCACACAGACACACGTGCGCCTACACGAACAGCGCCTCGTAGCAAGAAACTCGGCAGCCAGTGACAGAACACTCCGGAATAACAAACAGACCCAGGAGCTAGCGTGCTACCAGCGGCGCAGGGCTGGGCGGCACGAGACAGATGGGCCTCGTGAGCAGGCTGGAGAAGCAGAGGAAATACAGAGACGAGGAGATGACAGGAGAGTTAGGTGACAGATGGACAGACGGAGATGGATGGACGGATGGATGCTTTGAGGGAGACAGCCGCGGCAAACGGAAGAGAAAGGCGGTGGAGGCGGGGCGGCGGGAGGGGGGCTCCGAGCAGTCACCTTCACCCTGCCGAGGAGGGCGCGGGCGGCGTAGCGCGTAACGCCCTCGGCGGCACGCTCTCTGGCGGAAAGCTCCCCGGCGGAAAAGTTCTCTCGCGAAGCCCCGGCCAACACACACTCGGTGTGAGGACCGCTTAGCGGGCTTTTGTAAACATGAAACAATCAAGAGGAATAATTCATAAGCGGCATAACATTTTGTTATTGTTGTCTTTGGGCGCCTCCGCTCTCCTCTCGCTGCTTTTAATAGGAGTCATTTGCATGGGCTCTGATGAATATGCAGCTCCGGTAGTCACGCATAATCACCCCGCGCTGTGGACCCCGGGGGCAAGCTGAGCACGCAATACTGAACTGGACCCTGTGTGTGTGTGTGTGTGTTTGTGTGTACACGTGTGTGTGTGTCTGTGTCTGTGTGTGAGTGTGTGTGTGTTCATGTGTATGCATGTGTGTGTCTGTGTCTGTATCTGTGTGTGTGTGTTCATGTGTATGCGTGTGTGTGTCTGTGTCTGTATCTGTGTGTGTGTGTTCATGTGTATGTGTGTGTGTGTCTGTATCTCTGTGTGTGTGCGTGTGTTCATGTGTATGCGTGTGTGTGTGTCTGTGTCTGTATCTGTGTGTGTGTGTTCATGTGTATGCGTGTGTGTGTCTGTGTCTGTATCTGAGTGTGTGTGTGTGCGTGTGTTCATGTGTATGCGTGTGTGTGTCTGTATCTGTGTGTGTGTATGCGTGTGTTCATGTGTATGCGTGTGTGTGTGTCTGTGCCTGTGTGTGTCTGTGTGTTTGTATGTTAAGCCTACACTTGAGAACAGCAAGACCTTGAGTCCATCTCTGTATGACTATTGTGCGTGTACTGTGTCTGTGCGTTTCTATATGTAATGTGTGCGGATGTGTACACAAGCGTCCACTCGCACGTGTTCGCCGATAGGTGCATGAATGCTTGAGAGTGCTTTTGTGTCTGTGTGAACGTGACTGCGTTTTAATGTTTGTATGTATGTGAGTGTGTTAGTTTGGGCATGTGTGTGTGCCTGCATATGTCTCTGAGCCTGCATATGTGTTGTGTGTGTCAGTGTGTGCTTAAAGACCACTGCAAGCCAATAACTCCCTCCCATTTGCGGTAGAATATCCATCTTCCTCCCGTGTCCTAAGAGACTCATAAAGAGATGGTGAATAACACCCTTTGCCATCTGAACAACAGCCCTCTTTATCTGCATTCAGCCCAGCCCTCGTGCCTTCTGCTTCCGGGCCTCCTGCCCCCATATCAAGCATAATGCCACATATTTCACATATTGACGTACCGCTGAAAGGTTGGCTATAATGTCAGGTTTATTTATATATTGATCGATAAAAACAACCTCGCAGATTTTGGGAGTTACAGCTAGGAGCTCCCGTCAATGAATATCGACACCTCCGACTGAGGTGTTCATTTGGTTAGAGTGCTGCAAAATCAAACTTTTTCTCGCAAATGGACGTGAACACATTTCACAAAGCAGAAAAGTTTCCTTTATACATATACATCACATTCTGTAGAAGCAGGTCATTAATTCACCACAGCACTGCTACCCCTGACAATAACCACATTCAAGCAGTTAAAACGAAATGTGCCCCATTATCAATAAATATCACAAACATTAACATCAAACTTGAGGACATGAGGTATCGGACCACAGGCTGGGTAGCTGTGCTCTAAAGCAGGGTTCTTTGACTACTTATTACTGGGGGCGAGATTTGTTGCTTCCTCGTTCTTTTTACAAGAGGTCCGTATAGACCAAGCATTTTCCACACGCTGCTTATAAAACAGCGCATGAATAAAATGTATTATACTGTATGTGTATACACAGATTGGATATGTAGATTCTTAATGCAGAGCAAGACCTTATTATGCTACAGCTACTGGAAGGTACGCTAACACTGGAGATTCTGATTAATCTGAAATTGATATTTTTTTTATTAATGGCCTGATATTATATAAAGGTGCACATATTGCAGGTGAAATCTGGTCCCAGAGCCATTAGTAGCACAGCCCTGTTGAGACATGAGAAAAGAACCCACAGGCACACATACTACCAGTGATGAGGAAAGGAGAGAGTTAATAGCAGCCACCACTGCATAAGGACATTTGACCTTCTGTATTTAATAAGCAGGCTCTCCAACTGTATGATGAGATCAAATCTAATCATGACATATTCCTAAAATTATGGACAAACCATACAAGTGGTATTGCCATTGTGCAATTTCACACAAATCAGACAAGTCTTGATCCAGTATAGCTGAAGTTATTTTTAAGTTCTTACAGTATATTCTAGTGCAGGGAAAATAATGGCTGTGATTTCCTTTCCTTCGCTAAAAGAAAATCATCTCTCGATTGCGGTGTTATTTTGTGTTCCTACCACAGTAAATTGAAACCAATTTCTGCACTGCGAGATACAGAGAATAAATTCAAGAACAGATCTTCTAGTATGTGTAGGAAAGTGCAGGCTCTTGGCCCAAACCACTAGGAATAGTTAAAGGAGATAATTGAAGTAGACTGATAACATCTGTGCTTTAAAATCTCTATCTTGCTAATTCGGCAACTTCATCACGCAGATGCTTCTCCCAGATGCGAGAGGTAAGCACTGCATCTTAATATTGCTTTTTATGCGCTTGTTTTGATATTCCCATGTATAACCGCAAAGATTCTACAGAAACAGGACTCTCTGCTCCATATTTGTCATATTGTGATAATGAATATTCTGTACTCTACCATACAGGAAACACCTGATACAAACTGGAACCAAACGTCAAGTACAGTCTAATGCAGATAACATGCTCCTCCAAACAGCAATATAATGCAACTCAATATACTTTCAGTGAGCACTTTTCAGGTCTTTATTAGACTTATTTTTAAGACATATTAAGTCTTCTGCTGCTGTAGCCTATCCACTTAGAGGTTTGATATATTGTGTGTTCAGAGATGCTCTTCTGTATACCACTGTTGTAATGTGTGGTTATTTGCATTACTGTCTCCTTCCTGTCAGCTTTGACCAGTCTGGCTCTTCTACTCTGACCTCTCTCATTAAAAACGCATTTCTGCTCCACAGAACTGCTGCTCACTCCATGTTTTTGGCACCATTCTCTGAAACTGTTGTGAAATTCCCAGGAGATCAGCAGCAGTAGATATTCAAACCACCCTGTCTGGCACCAACAATCATTCCACGGTCAAAGTCACTCAGATCACATTTCTTCCCCATTATGACATTTGGTCAGGTGAACCTCTTGACCATGTCTGCATGATTTATGCATTTAGTTGCTGTCACACGATTGGCTGATTAAATATTTGCATTAACAAGCTGGTGCACAGGTGTACCTAGCAAAGTGCTCACTAAGCGTATAATGCATGCAGAAATGATGAAGAGGTTACGTTAATTATTTGACGAAACATAAGAATGATCTAAGTGGCACTGACTGTGGTATGAAATGTTGGTGCCAAACGTGGTGGTTCCAGCATCTCAGAAATAACTGCTCTCTTTGGATTTTCATGGATGACAGTTTATTTACAGAAGATGGTGTGTTGAACATAAATTATCCAGTGAGTGGCAGTTATGTGAGCAAACGCACCTTGTTAATGAGAGGTCAAAATAGAATTGGCAGGCTCACTTACGCTAACAGAAAAGCCACAAATGCTCAATAAGAGCTGCTTATAACTGCGCTGTGTAGAAGGACATCTCTAAAAGCACAGCACTTGGAGACTTGGTTTCCATTCCTGTCAGGAAAATGAGGCTACAGTGGGAATATGATCACCAAAGCCAAACGATTTAATATTGGAAAACGTCACCAGGTCTGAAGAATCTCAATTTCTGCAGTGACTTGCAGGTGGTAGGGTAATAGCCACTTGATGCGTTCTGTTTGGAGGAGCAGGCTGTCTGAACAGGTTTACCTTAAAAATTGTGGTCACTGCGTGTGTGCATACCGTATGTGTGTGCGTGCGTATACAATTAACTGGTCAGCAAATAAAATGAATAAAAATTTGTAGTTCAAATTATTACATTATTATTCACAATGAATCACCACATATTTATATAGTCTGGAAGCCTATGAACCCCACGGATCTGAACACATCCAAGCAGTGATAAACTGAAAAAAATCTCTTCAGTCAGCCCAATGTTCTCCATGACGACCCTGCACTGCACTCACCTTGCAGGAGTGGCACCCCCTTCTGGAATCCTCCGCTGTACTCCACCTGGTACTCCTTCACCTGGAAGCCAGGTACGCAGGGCCCCTCCTCTTTTTCCTCAGCTCCTGCACAGGCCACCTGGATAAAACAAGGAGGAGTTAAAGCTCCACGTCTCCACAAACCTTTACTGCGTTTGTAAAACTACTGTCTTATGCTTTTCCTCACGTTTAAACCATCTTACTGCTTTACGGCTGTTTGACTTGACGCAGAAACCATTCGGTTTGATTGATGCGACATTGCTCCCCCCCCCCCCCCGTTGTAAGAATGTGAAAAGTACGGTGATGTGGGACTACTGTTCAGCCCCATGACTCCAGCTCCAGTGTGGAGCAGTCCGGCTATAAAATATGCTGCCGTTCAGAGAATGCCTTGCCCTTACAAACAAAGTGCAACTTTCTGAGCTTACATTTGCAAGTGTCTCAGAGTAAGTTTGGGAATATAGAATAAAGTTTGGTCTTTTAAAGGGCGGCGGGGCATTTCACTGGCTTTTGCTGATTTGAGCCCCCCCCCGGTCAGCATAGAGGGATGCTGACCTGCATCTGGAGAGATGAAGTCCGATTCTCAAAAACATTAAAAAGTAACCCTGCTGTTGGGCCCTTGAGCAAGGCTCTTAATCCAAAACCTGCTCCTGAGGCTATGTGATCCTTGGTCAGCACTCCTACACAGGTGTTATCAATACAGGCCTAAGGAGGAGGGAGTATTTTAAGGTAACACAGTTCGACCCCATACAACACTTCCTTAAACCTCCCAGGCAGGCAGAAGAGACCTTGTAGAAGGTCACAAATAAAGAAAGGCCTGTAAATGCAAAACGGAAAAATCCACTTCATTGTTCCCCTGCTTCCTTTAAACGAGTCGATGGGGCTTTTTAAAAGGCCAAACATTGTGTTCCAGGAGAAAGTACAAAGGATCCATTATTCCAATTTGCGGTTGTCAGGCAGTCAGAGTACAGGGCAGGGACCCTCTCGGAAATAAAGGTGCTCCTTAAACTTTGAAAAGCTGTGGGATTCGGGCGGGCCTCGCGGTCATTACAGCCAGAAGAGGTGGGAAGGGCGGTACGCAAGTTCAAAGCAGGATGGAGCCCAGAACAAACCAGCACATCCCCGCATGTCAATCTCTAACACTGAGCTATCTCACAATACCAAACCGACAGCTGGATTGCCTCTCTCTCCCTCTCGCTCCAGTTTCTTTGAAACACAACTGATCCAGCACTTTGTGAATGATATGCTATCGCCCTTGAGAAGTATCCTTTCATAGTGCTTTTTTTTTTTCCTTGGGGTTTTAGATTTGACAGATTAAACTGCCTATCAATTTCAAATCAATTTCTCTCTTCCATTCGCAGTTGCGCTCAGTTTTTCCAAAAAAATATTTCCTCCCCTCCCTCAACTCTCTACTGCTTCATTACATTACATTATTGGCATTTGGCAGACGCTCTTATCCAGAGCGACGTACAACAAAGTGCATACCCATAACCAGGGATAAGTTCGCTGAAAGACCCTAGAGGTAAGTACAATTTCAACTGCTACCTGTACAACAAAGATAAGGACAAGGGCCATTTTTTTTTTTTTTTTTTTTTGAACAAACAAACAAACAGAGCAAAAGTCACCAAAGTTAACTATCCAAACACTGCTTACCTAGCCAACTAAAATACTGATACACAAGTCACAGAGACAACAATTAAGGTTCACAGGGAGGTAGGGAGGGATGGGGAGAGGTGCTGTTTGAAGAGGTGTGTCTTCAGCTTGCGCTTGAAGGTGGGGAGGGATTCTATAGTTCTGACCTCAACGGGGAGTTCGTTCCACCACCGTGGAGCCAGAACAGACAGTAGTCGTGAGCGTGAGGTGGAGGTTCTGAGAGGGGGAGGTGCCAAGCGGCCTGTGGAGGCTGAACGAAGAGGTCTGGCAGGGGTGTAGGGTCTGATGATTTTTTGCAGATAAGCTGGGGAAGACCCTTTAACTGCTTGGAAGGCTAGCACCAATGTTTTGAATTTGATGCGAGCCATGACAGGCAGCCAGTGGAGGGAAGTAAGCAGGGGGGTGACGTGTGAGTATTTGGGAAGGTTGAAGACCAGACGAGCTGCTGCATTCTGGATGAGTTGGAGGGGTCTGATGGCAGACGCTGGGAGGCCAGCCAAGAGGGAATTGCAGTAGTCCAGGCGGGACAGAACCATCGCTTGGACCAGGAGCTGGGTCGAGTAGGGGGTGAGAAAGGGGCGGATTCTCCGTATGTTGTATAGGAAGAACCTGCAAGACCGGGTCACCGCCGCAATGTTCTCGGAAAGGGACAGTCTGCTGTCCATCACCACGCCGAGGTTCCTTGCACTGGGTGACGGCGTGAGTGTGGTATCCCCGAGGGAAATGGAGAGATCCAGATGGGGAGAGGTATTAGCAGGGATGAATATCATTTCAGTTTTACCTGGGTTGAGCTTTAGATGGTGGTTGTCCATCCAGCTCTGGATGTCCCTCAGGCAAGCAGAGATACGGGCTGAAACCTGCGTATCAGACGGTGGGAACGAGACGAAGAGTTGGGTATCGTCCGCATAGCAGTGGTAGGATAGCCCATGTGCAGTGATCACAGGGCCAAGGGAGCGAGTGTAGAGAGAAAAAAGAAGCGGGCCAAGGACTGAGCCCTGGGGAACTCCTGTGGCGAGGGGCCGAGGTGTCGATACCGAACCAGCCCAGGCAACCTGGAAGGAGCGACCAGAGAGGTAGGACTCAATCCAGTCCAGGGCTGTGCCACAGATGCCCGTTGCTGACAGGGCAGACAGGAGGATGGAGTGATCCACAGTGTCGAAGGCAGCAGAGAGATCTAGAAGAATGAGGACAGAGGAGAGGGAGGCTGCTCGTGCGGCATGAAGTGACTCACTGACGGAGAGGAGTGCAGTCTCTGTCGAGTGGCCCGATCTGAAGCCAGACTGATGGGGGTCTAGCAGGTTGTTGTTAGAAAGCTTCCTCAAAACATCTCTCTGTCTCTCTCTGTCTCTCTCTCTCTCTCTCTCTCATAGCAATGCTGTAACACTTTGCAGCTGTCCACAACTGAAGCAGATACAGAATTATCAGTTAAGTGCCGTGTATTAGCTTGCTAGCTAGCAGATTTCGTTGCTGCACAGCAGCCGCCCTCCTACCAAGCGAGGTAAGGCTAGCCAGTAAACATTCCGTTAAAACATTACATTTCTTAGCAAGTGCCCCATACAGTATTTAGGCCTACAGCCAAAGAGAGAATGTCTATGGTACAGCTATAACTTCTGCACAATTCAAGACACCTTATTAATGACACAAGGGACACTTAGCAAACCTTTTCAAAAGTTACTTGGATGGCAAGACTTCTCGTTGCCCGGGAGTTGTAGATATGGTCGTTAAGTAGCAAAACAAAAGAAGTGGTAAATTTAAAAATTAAACAGACCCAAAGTGGATGTCGAAATAGGCTACTTAGTATAACTTACTGTGCAATCACTATACACCTGGCAGTAGAACAATGTCGGTAAAATATGAGCCCGCTTTATGCAAATTAAAGTTTGTGTTAATTAAAATATATTCCCAAGCGAAACTGCAGTTTGTTGGGAGGAGAGCATCCTAATGAATGCACAGAAAACACCTTATGTTATCTATGAAGACTGGCGGCAAATACTGAAGATGTTATTACTGTACATGTGTGGGCTCTTGACACACGGGGGAAAGAGGCCATTCATCGCGGAAGGTCTGATAGCGCTGAGAGTGGTGTGCCTGGAATCCCAGTATCTGCTTCTGAACGCGCTGCCATTGCACTGAATACAGTCTCACACAGATACTTTCATTTCACCTACTATACTATTTCTTTATTTATTTATGTATTTATTTATTTTTAGTATCTGCAACTGCAGGCCCATTCATGCGTGATTCCCACTGCCGATTCGACCTCCGTGTAGACGTCCGTGGTTGTCCTCTGAAACACGTGGTGTTGTCAGCCGGCTTCATTTCACCGCATAGACAGGCTTGCACACAGTGGAGTCGGAGGAGGACTTTTCATATGCGGCTTAGAGATGCAGTCAATGGGCGCCTAGTCAATCAGCGTGGGTCGCTGGAGAGCGGTGAAACGTGGACCTCTAACCGGCTGAACCCTCTCGTATCCTGGGCGACGGGATAAGCGCCGCCCTAAGGAGCTACCGGCCGCAGTCCACTCTAGCCTGGTTCGGATTGGATCCAAGACCGTGCTTATCCATGGATTTCAAACCTTAAATGTGCAGGTTGTGTTCAAATCCATGAGTGTCATGCCAAATGCCATAGCAAAGACGTCGGTATCCATGCAAAACAGCATTTTCTTTGTTTAAAAACAATAAAGGAACACCATGGAAAAGCCTGGCTCTTGGATAACTGTCTGGATGTAAAACACATCCAACAACCATAAAATGTATTTGGTTTTATTTTGTGCATACCTGCTGTCAAGTTCTGGTTTGCTTTCGCAAAAGCCGTGAACTATGAACATTAATATTTTGACAAACGTAAACTATTCTTTGTCACTCTGACAGCATCCATGACTGCACTTGGGGCCCCATTACTTCATAAAATGTCCTTCAGCCAATACACTGCCTTGCCAAACTTGGATGATAAGCGTGTGAAAACGTTCAGCGAGTAATTTTCTGCTCCTAATACCCACCTCTTGGTGTTACTGACAGCAGATGAAAGGCATAATATTATACAGCTATGATAATGAGTGATAGCACAGTAATGGTAATAGCAGAAATAAAAAGGTCGAATTGTCAGCCCACCTCCCTACAGCCCCACAAAGCATGAGATGTACACAGCCTATCTTTCCACTTTAAACAGCAGCGTCAAAGACCTGAGCTGCATTCAATTTGCAGAACATTTTTTATATTATGCAGAAAATGCCTGGATTCAGCCTGAATGCTAAATTCACTCATAACAGCTTGCAGCACAAGTATTTGTTCGAGGAATCATCCTTCTTCAGCTGTATGTTAAATAGACCACCATTTCCATTCTTTAAACATAACCCTTTTCTATTCATGAGCCAACCCTTGATCTTACTGACTGTCATGGCTGGACTACTGTCATGTCCTTTTCTCATGTTTCTCATTTTAATAAATGGCTATTAAAAATGCTAATACAGTGAGCACCACAATTGAACTCTGTACTCCACATTTGTAGATTTGCAAATCAAATAATTCACATGCGGTTAAAGTACATTCTCAACTTGTATTAAGGGAATTTGTATAAATTTGGGTTTCACCACGTAGATATTACAGCACTTTTTATACACCATTCTCCCATTTCTGGGCACCATAATATTTGGGGCTTATTAATGATATGTAAATGAAAGTTGTTGTGTATAGTATTTTGTCGCATATTCTTTGCATGCAATGACTGCTTGAAATCTGTGACTGATAGATATCACCAGTTTTCTTTTTTTTTCTTCAGCATATGAAGCACATGTTGCAATTATGTCCAAACCACAAAACCCCCACCAACATGTTCCACTGGTGAGGGGAGGGTGCTTTGCTTCTTGAGCAGCTCCTTTTGGCCTTGGTCTTGGCCTTGATTTTCCAAACTGTTGATTTTGGTAAGCCTAAGATCTGTCATTAAGTGATTGTTTTTTGTAGTTGTTTTGCTCTGTTTCTTTTGTGTGTGTGTGTTCTTATTTCTAGGCCTCTTACTGGCTTCCTTGAATTCTATTAGCTCAATTCTGGTTCTCATGTTGAGACATGTAACATTAACAGACTCCAAGACAAAGGCAATCAAAAGCCTAAATTCAAGAAAGCTCTCTTATACCTACACTGATGAAGCAATTCAATTAAACCCGACTACTCACAAACACATGTGAAGCAGATAATGTGCACTTTCAGCACATGAGAATTGCCAAATATATACTCAGTGAGCAAGTTATTATGTAGACCTTTACACCAGATTGTTCATGCAAATATTTAATCAGCCAATCATGTGGCAGCAAGTAAATGCATAAAACCATGCAGACCAAAAGGTTCAGCTGTTGTTCAAACCAATATTATCAAAATATTAGAATGGGGAAGAAATGATCTGACTTTGACCATGGAATGATTGTTGGTGCTGGACAGGGTGGTTGAAGTATCACAGTCACTGCTGATCTCCTGTGATTTTCATGCAGCCTCTAGAGTTCCATCCATCCATCCATCCATTATCTTAACCCGCTTATCCTGAACAGGGTCGCAGGGGGGATGGAGCCTATCCCAGCATACATTGGGCGAAAGGCAGGAATACACCCTGGACAGGTTGCCAGTCCATCGCAGGGCACACACACCATTCACTCACACACTCATACCTATGGGCAATTTAGACTCTCCAATCAGCCTAACCTGCATGTCTTTGGACTGTGGGAGGAAACCGGAGTACCCGGAGGAAACCCACGCAGACACGGGGAGAACATGCAAACTCCGCACAGAGGCCCCGGCTGACGGGGATTCGAACCCAGGACCTCCTTGCTGTGAGGCGGCAGTGCTACCCACTGCACCATCCGTGCCGCCATGCCTCTAGAGTTTGCAGACAAAAAAAACCCATCAGTGAGTAGCGGTTCTGAGGGCAAAAACACACTGTTAATGAGAGAGGTCGGAGGAGAAGAGCCAGACTGGTCAAAGCTGACAGAAAGGTGACAGTAACACAAATAACCACACATTACAACAGTGGTATGTCTCTATATATCTCTGAACACACAAAGCGTCAAACCTCTACGTGGATAGGCTACAGCAGCAGAATACATAATAAGTAAAAAATATATATATATATAATAAATACCTAATAAAGTGCTCACTGCATGTATGTCTATGTCCCAACCATTATGGAGCTCACAGCATATACAGGTCCATAAATATTGGGACATCTCCTCTTTTTGGCCCTATACACCACCACAATGGATTTGAAATAAAACGAACAAGATATGCTTTAACTGCAGACTTTCAGCTTTAATTTGAGGGTATTTACATCCAAATCAGGTGAACGGTGTAGGAATTACAACAGTTTCTATATGTGCCTCCCACTTTTTAAGGGACCAAAAGTAATGGGACAATTGGCTGCTCAGTTGTTCCATGGCCAGGTGTGTGTTATTCCCTCATGCTCTCATTTACAAGGAGCAGATAAAAGGTCTAGAGTTAATTTCAAGTGTGCTATTTGCATTTGGAATCTGTTGCTGTCAACTCTCAATATGAGATCCAAAGAGCTGTCACTATCAGTGAAGCAAGCCATCATTAGGCTGAAAAATCAAAACAAACCCATCAGAGAGATAGCAAAAACATTAGGTGTGGCCAAATCAACTGTTTGGAACATTCTTAAAAAGAAAGAACGTACCGGTGAGCTCAGCAACACCAAAAGACCCAGAAGACTACGGAAAACAACCGTGGCGGATGACAGAATAATTATTTCCCTGGTGAAGAAAAACCCCTTCACAACAGTTGGCCAGATCAAGAACACTCTCCAGGTAAGTGTATGTGTGTCAAAGTCAACAATCAAGAGAAGACTTCACCAGAGTGAATACAGAGGGTTCACCACAAGATGTAAACCATTAGTGAGCCTCAAAAACAGGAAGACCAGATTAGAGTTTGCCGAACAACATCTAAAAAAGCCTTTACAGTTCTGGAACAACATCCTATGGACAGATGAGACAAATATCAACTTGTACCAGAATGATGGGAAGAGAAGAGTATGGAGAAGGAAAGAAACTGCTCATGATCCAAAACATACCACCTCATCAGTGAAGCATGGCGGTGGTAGTGTTATGGTGTGGGCATGTATGGCTGCCAATGGAACTGGTTCCCTTGTATTTATTGATGATGTAACTGCTGACAAAAGCAGCAGGATGAATTCTGAAGTGTTTCGGGCAATATTATCTGCTCATATTCAGCCAAATGCTTCAGAACTCATTGGACGGCGCTTCACAGTGCAGATGGACAATGACCCGAAGCATACTGCGAAAGCAACCAAAGAGTTTTTTAAGGCAAAGAAGTGGAATGTTATGCAATGGCCAAGTCAATCACCTGACCTGAATCCGAATTAACATGCATTTCACTTTCTGAAGACAAAACTGAAGGGAAAATGCCCCAAGAACAAGCAGGAACTGAAGACAGTTGCAGTAGAGGCCTGGCAGAGCATCACCAGGGATGAAACCCAGCGTCTGGTGATGCCTATGCGTTCCAGACTTCAGGCTGTAATTGACTGCATAGGATTTGCAACCAAGTATTAAAAAGTGAAAGTTTGATTTATGATTGTTAGTTTGTCCCATTACTTTTGGTCCCTTAAAATGTGGGAGGCACATATACAAACTGTTGTAATTCCTACACCGTTCACCTGATTTAGATGTAAATACCCTCAAATTAAAGCTGAAAGTCTGCAGTTAAAGCACATCTTGTTTGTTTAATTTCAAATCCATTGTGGTGGTGTATAGAGCCAAAAATATGAGAATTGTGTCGATGTCCCAATATTTATGGACCTGAATGTATGTTCCTTCTTCACATACTTGATGTGTGCTCTATGAGCATGTATTTTTCCTTCACACAATATGCTTAGTGCACTAAAGTGGATTGCTGAGGGAATATAGTAGGAAAGAATTGCACACGGAAACTTGAAGAGTGTTCAAGTTGGTAAAACAGGACACCAAAGATAGGTTATGAAAACATGTGTGCTTATATCTCGGGGAGAATAAACGCTTGTTCCTGAAAGCCATACTAGTTTTATAGGATGTGAAGGTAGAACATTCATTTCTGCTCCACTCCTGTGTGTATTAAAATCAAATTAATGGATATTTCATTATTGTAAGCAGACATTCAATGAGGAAATATCCAGTGTTAAGTGCTGGTAATTCTTGCAGGAGGGCAGCAAGGTTAAGGCCTTCATACAAATGGAGCCACCATAGGATAGGTGCCCAGTGATTCTGAATGAAGCATCCTATCATTGTTAGTGGGACAAAATGTAACCATGGCTCTTTTTAATAATGTACTTTCTGTGTGTATAGTCATTGCACAAGAATAAGGCAAAGAATCTTGGGATAATAACTAAAAATGTTTTTTTTAATATTATTATTATTATTATTATTATTATTATTATTATTATTATTGTAGACTGACTCACTCGTTCTTCCTCAGGTATGCAAAAGGAAATCAAAACTTGATTTAATTTTGTATATCTGACAAAGAGCCAGCAAGGCTCCAAACATTGTCATTTGTATTATGGAATATTTTTTTTCATATATAAATATATTCTTCTTCATATTCCTCTGGTAAGACACATAGCATGTTCTCTGAAGGCAAAATAAAAGGAATAACTTGGGTACTTGTCTAGGCTGTTTGGTGTGTCTGACAGTTGTTCATCCACACTACCTTTTGACAAACATTTAGTAGAGTTATTTTATTTGTACTTATTTTTATTTTTATATGTTGTATTGCTTATTGTGTATTGTATAGCTTCACTGATTTAAAGCATTTCTGTGTTATTTTGGCTGCTACTCAATAAACTACAATACATATTCAGTTTAGCTACATTTCAGAAAAATTCTTCTTGACTTGCAGTTTCAGTTTACTGCCTACTCAGGATTCAGCCATCATTTTCATTCAGTACATTCTTTTCCTTTCTTTCTCCACCTTTCTTTCTTTTCTTTCTCCCAGTCATTTTCTCTTGCTCTGATCCATGTCTCAGGCATTTTCGCTTACTCTGATCCATGTCTCAGACATTTTCTCTTACTCTGATCCATGTCTCAGACATTTTCGCTTACTGTGACCATGTCTTAGACATTTTTGCTTACTCTGATCCATGTCTCAGACATTTTCTCTTACTCTGATCCATGTCTCAGTCATTTTAGCTTACTCTGATCCATGTCTCAGACATTTTTTCTTAGTCTAATCCATGTCTCAGACATCCATAATGAAATTTGGGTCTGGATTTTAGACATAATTTCTGCCCTGCAGCACCACAATGTTATTAATCATTTTCTGGACCAACTCTACTGGCGACACAATCTGCACTAGTCCTCTGAAATGCACTCAGAGTTCTATACAGCAGTCTCTCGCTCTCTCTCTCTCTCACTCTCTCTCTCTCTCTCTCTCTCTCTCTCTCACGCTCTCTCTTACTCTCTCTCTCTCTCTCTCTCTCTTGTTCTCTCACACACACACATACACATATACACACACATGCGCATACACACTCACACACATGCAGTTTCACACACACATCACTGAAACTCCTCAAATGTATTGACTGCTTTGACTCAGACAACACTTTGGCTTACTTTATTTACATTTCTGCTTAAAGGCACTTAAAAGTCATGAAAAAAAGTCAATAAATGGCTGAATGGCATAGCTTGTTAAGATGAACGTCATTGTCATTGCCATGTCACTCCTATTCCAAAAATCTGTCTCTGGATGTGCTACATGCAAATCACAGTAAAGAGATTAAACCAAACAAACCAAATAGATCTGCTTATGCATCCTGGGTAAATTAAGAGTCTTTGTCAATAAGTAGGCTTCATTTATATACTTTAAAAGTCCTTTAAAACAAATTTCCTCTGATGAGACATTGCTAGTGTACTTTTAGTCATCCCTGAAGCAAGGTGTACACCTTTTCATTAAACAACTGGAAACTGCTAAATGAATATCATTTCATTATCCATTTCTTTCTGAAAGCAAACTTCCAGGAGCCTTTCGACTACAGAAATCGAAAAAGTCAACATGCAGATGTTCCTCCATTCTACACTGACATTAGAGAGACGTGTGCAAGATGAGTGAGGACGGGCAAAAGGGGGAGAGAGAAAGGGAGAACAAGAAAGAGAGGACTCTCTCTACTCCCACGCGTTTACTTGCTTTCGCCCGAAAGATGTGTAGGACGGGCCCTTTCAGCCTGACAGCTAACGTGCTAACTCGGTAGCTCAGTACACTCCTCTGGCTGTTAGTGCCAAGACTAGAGAGGGCAGTCCAGCCTGTAAAAACCTACTGAATTTACTTCACTTTCAGAAAACAACTATCTCAAGATTATAGCAACTACTTCTCCAAAGTTTGTTCAAATGAAATTATCTAAGTTTTTTTAATGTAATATATGTTTGATGAAGGAACAAGTGAAATTGTGACTTGAATTTTTTATTGGTATTAAGTATAAGAGAACCCATTTTTCTCAGTGTTCAAACCGAAAATGATGAAAAATGATTTGCTTTCATTTCAAAAGTGGAAATCTCTTCAAAGGCATGCAACAAGTCAGGAATAGAGTGCCTCTTCCCGCCGAACACTCTGAGCTGAAAAATAACACACCGCTTTTCAAACACTTTCCGAATAACTAGATTCACTGCATTCATCTTCTAAACTGCTCGAATCTATATTTTCACTATGATCTAATAACAATTATTTTTTTCAGTTTGCATGTTAGAAGGGACGATTATGATTGTATAAAAATGCAATGTGGCACTGCATCTTACAGCGAACAATGGAAAGGGTCAAAGTGTCCCTGAGCAAGACACCTAACCCCCAAATGCTCCTGACGAGCTGGTTGGTGCCTTGCATGGTAGCCAATCGCCGTTGGTGTGTGAATGAATGAATGAGAAGCTTCAATTCTCTATATAAATGCCAACCTTTTACCATTGAGTGAATGAACAATAAATCAGCCAAATTCTAAAATTGGAGTTACAAAAGATTATTTAAGTTAAGAATGCCTTGGGATGGTAAGCAATGTTACTGACATGGTAATATTGAGCAACATTTCAAAAGACAACAGTGTGTCAGATGTCGTTAGATTTGATAAATTAAACTGTTGGATACATCAACCACAACAAATAAGGGAGCTAACATTACTTAACAATGTCAGACTGTGTCAGTCTGTGTAAATATGATGATCACAAAAACACATTGAATGGTATTGGTACAAAAATGCCAGCTTGGAAGGTCTGAAATATAGCAAGGCATGGAAAAGCAAGAGAGAAAAATAGAGAGAACTCTATGCACTCTGTTCACAAATGTGCATCTGATAATGCTCTGTGTTGATAATGCTCCCTGTCGATATGTTTTTAGGGCACAGGATAGTGCAATTACTCCTACTTCCATAATTACAGATGACATTGTATCTGCTCTGGACAATAAGCAACATTGTGCTGCTGCTTTTGCCAACCCGTCAAAGGCTTTCAGCCATAGACTATTACTCTCTTCCCCATAAATGGTTTTAAAACTACCTAGCGGACAGATATCAGTGTGTAAAGATGGAAAATGTTACATTCATATTACTAAAGGTGTCCCCCTGGGTTCTATCCTGGGTCCAGCTCTCTTCACTATTTACATCAATGATATTGCTTGTGCTTTAAATACTTATGTGGACAACACTATTCTGCATTATGCTGCTGTTTCTGTACAGCGGCCCATGGCAAACATTCAGCACGCAACTAAAAGCCCTTAAAATAAAGTGCGTTACTTTCTTAAGCTATAAATATAGATTACAACAACCTCTATATCTCCACTCTAAATTGATAAATCATTGAAAGTTAAAAATATCTTGGTATTTGGCTTGAGAAACCTGCATTTAAACTCTATATTGACAATCTCCTGAAAAAGCCTCTTGTACAGGAAGAGAACCAGTTTTCCTACGTTTAGCAGAAAATAAATTGTTGAAGCAGTACTTCTGTCAGGGTTGGATTATGGTGATGTGATTTATAGGCAAGTGGCTACTACCACGCTTGAACTGTTGTACTCTGTATATCATTCTGCCCTCCAATTTATCACCAGTGAGGCATATGATACTCATCTTTGTGTATTATATGAGAAGGTTGGCTGGTCTTCTTTGTCTGAGAGGCATGGCAAACACTGGTATTTGCTTTATTTACAAAGCACTTATTGGAAAATTGCCTCCCTGTATTGCATTGTTGCTGCACTGGACTGGCACCTCATCATAACCCGATCCTATAACTGATTTGTGCTCCAGGTTGCATGTGTTAATGAGGACTTTGATAAGACCGCTTTGTGCACCTGACTCATAGAGCTGTCCTTTACCTTTTGTAAATTTAATCTTAAACCTTCCTGTCACAATTTGTAGCTGTCTCAGCAGATGAGTCACACTACTGTTCTGTTTGTTTTATATTATGTGTGTTTGTTTTCATATTTATTTTCTGTAAATTAAAAGGGGATTGAAATGGAGAGCCTCCAACCACACCACCGCAAAGCAAAGAGCAAGGGACATGGAGTTTTACATCTCCATCTGAATCGACAGCAAGTTTCACATTTTGGATTAGTGCATTCGTTGCATTCGGGGGCCAACTGCCAGACACTGTGAGAGGTACAGTACAGTACATTTGAATGGGCAGCCCCAGCATAACTGGGAATTAAAAGGTTGTGACCATGGCAACGTGATAAACCAATCTCAAACTGCTACAATTTGAAATTGACAGTTGGTTCAGCTTTTCTCTGAGAATTATATATAAATATTCAGATGTCTATGTGTGTGTGTTTGCATATATTTGTGTGTGTGTGTGTGTCTTACAGTCATTTATTGATGTGCTACTTGTCAGCATGCCATTGGCAATCCACGTGCGAAGGATTGCTTTTGATTTCTCTTTTTAGATGTGTCAGTTGCAAGCAGAGCCCCAAAAACTCTGCGATTACCATTATTAATCATGCAGTTATTCATCCTCCACAGAACTGTCTGTACCAGTCTGTACAATAAGCAATTTATAGGGGCCAATCATAGCTGATAAACACTAGAGAGGTGATATCAACCAACCAGTCAACATTCCTCTGTACAGTACTTCTTTAATGAGGGTAGTTCCATTTAGTGACAGCAGGCTCTGTGTTATGTTACCATGGTAGCTATGGATGTTCTGTCAGCAAATCAGAACACATAGCTTTAACAACGACAGTGGTAGAATTGTTAGGTGTGATTATGCAAAGCACAAAGAGTGGGTAAAATAAAAATATATACTTCAGTCGGTTTTGCATGCTTGCTGGTGTTGGCCAAGACAAGTAAAAAAGGGCAGAGCACAGATTTGCCCTTTTTTATCCTTTTGGCATCTTCTTTTGTACTGCCAACCCAATGATTTCTGGGACTTTCTCAAGGGTTAAGAATGCAGAACAGAATTCATGTTTTCTCAGTCTCTGCAATGGGCTCTGTATCTTTATCATTGTTGCCACACCTATAAACAGTCAATAAAAATCAATACATCTCTCATTTTTTACTTTTGTACAGCACCATTAAGAAACAGGTTGTCACACAGCACTTTACAACATACTTTTTGGAGAGGAAAATAATAAAAGCCTGAAATGACATCAAATCGAGTCAATTCAGGAACACTATAAAACTATTACCGCACCTCTTAAGATGTGATGAAGCTGTGCTCCTTGAAAACGGTGCTTAAAATTTACTGGGAATAAGCAGTCTGTTCAAACATCAGATGGGATTCTTGAATACAGTTCAACGTCCTTGGGAATGTCACTGCTTAAGAAGCCACCATAGGGATGCTCAGGCAGCCTCAGGGCAGTAAAGAGCACAGTACAGTGGACCAAGATGACCATCCGCTGTTCTCAACAGCATCTGAAGGCTCTGTGCTTAACCTCTTTAATGAACTCGATTACGCAGTGTAAACCGCCTCCACCCAACAGGTGCACAGAGTGTTCCAGGAGCATTTGGATAACGTCACGGCCGATGACAGCGGCCACACACAACCGGCCTGCTTCACTGACAAACCTCATCCTCTTCCTGTTTCCTATGCAAAGAGACATTTAATCCAATAAGCACAGGTGCAGGAACTGTAGCCAGCTGGCTAACACGCAGGTAAAAATAAGTGACTGTGTGCGTGCGTATGTGCGTCTGCGACTACATTAAATGCATCGTACAACTTATGACAAGCCGGCTCAATTTGGGGGAGCCCCCCTGTTGCTCTCTTCATCTTGACAGCCGCATATTATCTCTCACTAGCCCCCCCCCCCCCCCCCCATTTACCACCCTCCACCCCCCACATTGTACCCCCTAAGGGATGCAAGCTTTGTTCTTCTTACAAAAAGGCATGTAAATCATAATTGTTTTATCAAGAGTTGTTCTATGAAGACCGGTTTGCTGTATTAAGTCATTAATTTGCACAGTGGAGTCATTACACAGCTGTAATGACTTACTCTGCGTGAGTTCTGACAGATTGTAGGAGTGTGATGAGGGATCTGCCTAAAAGAAGCTAGCTCTTCCTGGGGCCTTCGTATCAGCTCGCCATCTTCTCCCTCATTAAGTCCTATCAACCGAATGTGTTTCTTTGCTCACAAAGTCATATTTTCTCTCGTTTAGCCTAGAGGGAGAGGACAAACCAGCGCAACAACTATCACATGAATCTCTCGCATTGAAATAAGCATGGAGGCAGTATATTATGATGGTTAAGCAGCTGTGTTTGTAATTACAGGTGTGAATCCTGGGGAAATGCTGCTGTTGAATAGCTCCATAAATATTCAGCTGCATATGGGAAGAATGTAAGCTGTGTATGTCCGGATAAAAGCGTCTGTGAAATAACCGTACACCCATGGTTGTGAATTCGCTGAAAAGCACAAGCCCAGATTCGTACTGCTGCAACAGAAGAGCACAAGACTAGAATATTCTGGAAGTGTACACCTGCAGGCAATTATCACTACCCTCCAAACGCATCCTTGCTATGCAGACCCTTTCTGCCTCCACTTCCCTTCTTTCGGAGATTATCGTCCAATCAGAGCAAGACATCGATCACCACTTGCCGAGTACGTCCTGGACCTGCCCCAAAATTGCATTACGTGATTTTATTCTGACAAATGACTTCAGGAGATTGAGCGGAACTGAATGGGAGTGTGTGAATGTCCAGTACAGACCAGACCTGGGTCAAATACAAAATTGTTTAGGATTACAAAAAAAAAAATTGTTTAGGATTACTGAGCTTGTCAGGTGTAATTGGGACCTATGATATTTTCTCACCAAGTGTAAGCCCCGCCTTCTGGTCCTCTTGGTTGGCTCAACTGCATATTTAACCCAGGTCTGGTACAGACAGTGACATCACCTTTGGAGAACCAATAAGAGGCTAGCTCTGCAATGAGTAGTGAAGCTGGTGGTCCAAAATGTGCACCTGACCTGAAACGGTCTACATCGTGGTGTGGTGAAAAAGCTTCAGTTTTGGCAAGAGGCAGCAACTGAGCTGAGATGCAAAACCTGATCTTTAGCATCTCAGCCTCAGATCTTAGAGGAGCAATCAGCCACAGCTGAACTTCATCAGGTGTGGTGTCATTGTTTCCTTGTGAAGATAGGTGATACATTTACCGTTACAATAATGATAGCATTAATATTTAATGTGCGTTTAAATGAGTGTGTTCACAGTCTACTGTTTCTAAAGAGCAGCAGGTGCTCACTAATAGCTAATAATTCATAATTAAATATCCTCACTTGTTTCCACTTTTACCTTTTTTTCCAGTAATTGCCCTACATCTGAGAACCTATTTGTTTTGTAAAAAATGTTTGGTCCAGTCATTCCTTGTAGAAATTACTGCCATGTCCTGGAGTTCAGTATATCTTCAAAATCATATACTATAAAAAACTAATAATGCAACACTTCACAGTACTTGGCCAAATAGATACATTGCTGCTGTTTTCATCCAAGTATTAAACTTCATTACTGTGAAATATTTGTCATTATATAACCCATAGGCTATTACATTATATTAAGTCAACAATATATTGCAATATAATTCTATTGATTTGTTGCTACTGTGTCATTGCAGTCTTTCTGAAACTAATTGTTTGATTTAGCAATAAAGTATTTCGACATGAAAAAAGCATATCTATATCTCCATCATAGAGAGAGTGGGAGAGAGAGAGAGAGAGAGAGAGAGAGAGAGAGAGAGAGGGAGAGAGGGAGAGAGACCTTATCTGAGGTTAATGGGTTTTTACAGATAAAAGGTAAAAGTAAAGATGGAGTTTCTCAGAATAATGAAAAAACACTGATGATGTGGTATTGGGCCGGTGCTATTTGTGTTTCTTTTAAAGGGCACAGAGGGTCTTTCTGCCACAGGGTCTTAGGGGGTGTCCTTTGAGAAGGTTTGGCGGCAGTGGCGAGCCCCGGTGCAGGAATGGTTTACACGGTGCGGTGGGGCAGGGGAGCTGGCGAGCGCCTGACTCCTTTGATGAAGCCCTGGGGGCCTGAGGAACTGGGCAAAAGCAGGAATAAATGTCAGCTCCTCAGGAAATCAATAAAGAATTCAGAGTTGTGAAAGAGTCTCGAAGCCCAATTCTTTTTCCTCTGAAAGTGAGGGAGTGAATCTGCAGCAGGACTGCGGGGCAGGATCACAGGGTGTGTTTTTATGTGTACTGTACTGTGTGTGTCGGTGTGTGCGTGTGTGTGTGTTTATGTGTGTGCATGTGTGTGTATGCGTGTGTGTGTGCATGTGTGTGTGTGCGTGTGTGTGTGTTTATGTGTGTGCATGTGTGTGTGAGTGCATGCATGTGTTAGTGTGTGTGTGTGTGTGTGTGTGCGCATATGCCGTGGGGTGTGAGGGCGATGGGTAGTGATGCTCCCTGCCCCAATCTGCACCTCTCTTAGATCAGTGAATGTCACTGCACACAAGGCGCTTTGCTTAGGTGAACGTGCTCTAAAGCAAGCTGCAAAATAATGGCTGGGTTCCCAAGCAGAAGATAAGATAGGGGAGCTGGGGTTCCGCTAAGGAGTTACAGACGGTCCTCAGTCCACAGCAAAATGCTGGAAATGTTTGCACAGAATGTGTAGGTAAAATACAGCGTAACAACAGGTGAAATCTGATCCGAGTTCTGTTTGTCCAGGTGAACTTAAGAATTCTGCACTACATGCTAAATTTGGATGATCTATGATCCATACACCATCAGCATGGAGAAGGTTATTGGCTAGCGAAAATGATATATTATACTATAAGCGTGTGTGACTGTAAGTGCGTGTGTGTGTGCGTGTGTGTGTGTTAGAAGGTCATCTGGGGACAGCTGGGAGGTAGAACAGATTGCAATTACCATTCCTACATCCACCGAGCCCCAGGACGCCTGCCATCGGCCAGCAACGTCTGCCGGCAGAGGCTGGGAGGGGAACAGCTCCGAGTCGCGTCCTTCTATTTAAAGACCCCCGCGTGGCCAAACCCCTCTCCCACCTGCCGTAAAATACATAGATAATGAAATAACGGGCGCAGAAAAACCCGCAAAACATATCTGCGGACCGCGAGGAGCCGTTCGAACAAACTCCGCAACATCTGTGCAACAAGCGAACACCAGGGAGTCTATCCGCTCCAGGGAGGACTGACTGTACGCTGAAGTGCGGAAACGGTGTTCGATTATGCGTTTCGGTATTGTGCCGTATTACTCGCGCCGGGTTTTATGATTCTAGGTTCGCTTAAATTGGCTAACGGTCGATAGTTTGCAGATGATTTACTGAAGTTTTCTTGCTGGTCTGGGACTGTTGGTTGCCAGGTCTGGCAGTGTGGTTAAAGCATAACTCTGGTTGATGCACTTATGTTCTGTTTGACTCCAAGTCATAGATACGAGCATCTGCTAAATACTGCAGAGATGATGATAATCACGGTGATGATGATGACGACGACTATTGTTTTCATCCGTATGCCACTACATAGCTGTCATTGTACGGTATGCAGAAGCAGGGCTTGAAATGGAAAAAGTTAGCTGGAAAAAGTAAGCTGTAAAGTAAGTCAACTAGGCTGAATTGATGATAAGAAATGACGGGAATAAAATGCAGACCATGGGGTTGGAGATACAATCATGAACCAGTGGGACGGGTGGGTCTGAATCCTGTCTAGGGCCTTTCTGTGTGGAGTATGCATGTTATCACATGCCTGTGTGGGTTTCCTCCCACAATACAAAGACATTCAGTTCAGGCTACTGTATCAGAACACCAGGAAGAAGCAGCAGAATGCTAAAATGAGTGCTCATCCCTGGTGTAAAATCCAGCTATGGCCAGCTTGAAATTACCAGCTACCAGCTGTTTCAAATCATAGCTTAAGCTGGTGTAACCATGTTGAGTATGGAGCTGGTCTGAACTGACCAGCTGTTTCAAAACCTTTTTTTTTCAGCAGGGATATCAGTAAAAGGCAGAACTGCACAGTAGTACTGATTGTATGAGATGCATGTGCACTTTCCCTGGTAAATAAAATAAAGTACTTAATTTCAATGTTGTTTTACTTTCGGTCAACCTAGTAACAGAGAACACTCACTCGGCCATCATTCCCTTCACTGCCCTTTGGGCCCCGTGTCCTTAGTCTGTTGCATCGGTACCTGCAGGGAGCAAGGCACTGGTCCAGAGACTGCACCCTCCCTCAATTCAATTTCACTTCTCATTCCAAGGTGCTTCATCAGTGTGACATGCACAGTGTCGCCAAAGGCCTGGCAGCAGAAAACAGCGGCACACAAACAATTACGCACAAAAGAAATGCTATACGCAGCAATGTGAATAATGTCTATGGTAACCATAATAATGACAATAGCAATAATTTATACTGCAGTGTTTCCCCACACATATTGGAGGCTTTACCAGGTGTATTAGCAGCTGCCTGGATGTATTTTTCTGCCGGTTCGCTCCTGCCTATTCTAATACATTACAGACTGCTGAGATAATGTACAGTTTTGATTTTGCAGTATGATACAGAACAATGTGACATTTCTTCAGTCAGTGGAATTTAACTTCCTTGTTTTGAATTTTCCAAATGTGTTGCAGTAAACTCTGCTAGGAAAGAAATGTATCTACATGATATTGGAAAAAGTCCCTACTTTGAAATCCTTCTAACTGAATCAGCCATGGTGAAAATGAGTACAAATCACTACATAGAAGTGATCAGTACATTACATCAGTGTGCAGTCCATTTGTTATTTGTTTTTCATACCACCCCCAGAGAGGACAATTTCCACCAATTTTGTATTAGTCCTATAAGTATCAAAAAAACAATTTACTGCACATACATGGTTGAAGACTTAAATTAAAGAAGAGGCTTGTACCATTTTGAAATTTGAGACCGAACAAATGTATGCCAGAAAGTGTACGCAAAAGTTACACTAAAATATAAAACAATTACGCCTTATGTTTTTATAGTTTAGCACTGAATCTCAATTTCTAAGTCAAGAACCAACCCAGAACTACTTTATATTTGTGCATAAACTTGATGTCAACTTGTGTACAAAATATTTTTCATACAAAATGCTAAGATAATGAACATTCACCTGTCTTTTATTCACATATATCACAAATTTTATAAAGCATGGCCTAAGTCCAAAAAGCTCTCTTAAAAGGATTGCTCGGCGCTTTCAAACAAAATTGCATCACATTTAAAATTGAACTTTATTTGAAAATGTGTTTATCTTGTCTGTTTAGAATAATTAGCAAAAAAAAATGTGTATTTCTACCAAACCGGAAATATGCCAGCTAGACGTGGAATAAAAGTGAGCTAAGAAAAAGAAACCGCATTTCTGCAACTTCTGAATTGTATATTTTTGTTCTTATATTGGAACATGATTTTTTTGACATAGAGAAATGGAGTCAAGATTTCTTAGAATACGCCTTTTATTGTCTGAGATCTTTTTAACAATCCGGCATCACCTTTTTGCGGTTTCATTACGTCAGTGTATGATATAAACATGAACGCAACAATAATTTGAGATGTCGACGACTCGACCAGAAGGGGTCAGAGTGGATGGAGGGGTACCCATATAGCAAGGGTGAGTGACATCTCTTACCCAACACTGATGCAGAGATTCATTACTCAAATCAAAGTGTTGCATTTGTCCCTGCCTTGCACATTGTAAATAAAGCTCAATTCTCGCAAGAAGTCTCCAGCATGTTCTTCAGTGTCCTGCGTTTCATTTCATGGAAAGGGTGAAAGAATCCTAAGTTTCGTTTAAACAGCGACAAGTCAGTACACAGCTAGCAACTAGTGAGGACGAGCTGCCTTGTGAAATTGGCATTTATTTTGTCTATGCGGCACAAAACATGGAAATCGTGCATTCAGAATGTGTCACAATTATGTATCTGTTACACCAAAAGAGAAAATGTGTTTCTGTCCAATTTTCTGAGAGTGGCCATATTTGACTGTGTCATATTACTTAAACTGGCGGCTGCCTCTGCTTTGTGTCATTGACAGTGAATAAATATTTGCGTCCTTTGATTCTCATTGAACTCGGTAAATACTAAATGCGGCACTTTCACTGGCCACAGTCCTTAAATGCCGGCACAATTATGCATTTTTTTCCACATGTCAGTAATTTTTCACAGATTTGGCTCATTTGTGAAGCGACATCCAGTAGGCACTGTGAAAGGTAGGACTGGAAAAAAAGAGCTCTGTTGTCGGTAAACCATTATACAGGACAGCTTCATTCTGGGTAAAATAAAGTAGGTTGAAAAGCTGCATTGACACACACATAAAACACACAGTAAAATGTTCAGGGTTTAATCAGTCCAGATAGATTTTTCTCAGATTCCATTTTATCCCTTTCGGACTCATATAAACTATATAGGAGTTGAATTAACACTGAACCCTGCAATATATGGACAGAATAGCTTAAATTCGATAGCTTAAAGAAAGAAAATATATATCATATAAAAATACATCAGTTTTGCAGCTGGTATAAGCAGGCCTGCTTCACGTCTTCACATTCATTCTGCTGACGACCACCCTAGGACTGGTGATGGACAGCTCTACCCATGTGAGGGGCGATGGGCCCATTCAACCAGTGGTCCCTTCGGGCAGAGAAACAGCCACCTGAAAGAAGCCTCTGTTTTCCCCAGGGTTCAGTGAGTGTCATCACAGGGAAAGGGTGAATTCATCGAAGGCTGGCTCGTGGTAACACACACCGCCATCTCCTCGCTGTTCTTCAAGGTCAGGAGCAGCTTCGCGACCGCAGGTTCGATCCTCGCCTTGCTCGCCCATGCATCAGTGCACAAAGGCATTATTCAGCCGGTTGGCAAACCTTCCCTCTCTCTATGCAACAGGCTTTCAGAGGAAAAACCAAACAGAGCCCGACGACCATTTTGGCTTGCCGTCTGTCACCATCGGCATCAGCAAAGGATTGTGAGGCCGGTCCTCTCGATAGGGCGTGACATTATCTGCCAGCTCCTTTGTTTGATCTGTTCCTGACACCCATAGATCGCCGCAGAGGTCGAAGGTGCCAATAGTCACACCCGTAACAAAAGCTCAGGAGATAAAAACAAGAACAGCGGTCTGCTGTTGTGGGGGGGTGTCAGCTACTTGTACCAAAGTATAGATCTGGGTTGAGTGAATGACTGAAAGCGCATGATGTATGCTGTTCTATAGTCTTGTGGAGAAAAAACATGCTATCTGGAACTAGCACCTGCCTGTACATCTCTACCATCACCAATGTCACAAATTTCAGCACTGTGATGATTAATATGACATTCATCATCATCGCTACCATGTTCATCATCATAACAGTGATCATTAACGCTATCATCATCATCATCGTCGTCTTCATCATCATTATCACTGTTGGTAATATCACTACCATGATCTTCTATAATCAGAATAAACCAGCAAGACTACAGGGTATCCGGCACTCTACCTACCAACACCCTGAAGCTACACTCACGTTACAAGAATCAAACGCTGCATTCAAGGCGGTGACTACACATGGGAGGAATCGAGCGCAGCCAGTTAGCCAAGTAGCCATGGAATGGCTCTGTTTGTGTTGCTAGGTAGTGTATGCCTGCTTCATACAGAGCTGTGATGTGACTGGAGACGCTAGGAAAGGTCAGCTTAAAACAAAGTCGAAGTTTAAACAATTTGAACCCTGATGGTGCTCAACTTGGCTTTATTTTGAGCAGTGAGCTACACCAGGCTTAGCACTGCTGCCAAGTCTGGCTTCAACGCTCCCTCCAAAGGAATTTAATGGCTTGACGCTGTGTCAAGCATTTTGATGCTGATCATGTGAAAGCTGCTTGCGAGTCTCAGCCTCTAATAAATGCTCCCGGAAGCTGATCCACAGCTATCATCAACACCTCCACCATGATGAGATATCCCAAATCTAATTTCAGGGAAACTTAGAATGAAATTTCATAGGATACATAATTTCTTGTACCTGTCCTTGCAATATAAGCCTACTATAATTATTATTGTCTCCCTCATGCTCTCCCAGTTAGTGTCAAACATATAAATGCTAATGCTGTTTTACAAACCATTAAGTTCAGCTCCCACTCACAATCTCTTTATAAATACATATCTAAGAGCACAAAACACTGGCTGCTTCCTCCTTTCATATATTGTGCAGAGTACTATTTCTCTACATACCGATTCCATTTTTCTTTACTCTGGATTCAGCTAAAAAAGTATTTTGTACTATGGTCTCGGTATCGCTCTTTGTGTTACCTCTGGTAATGCTGAATGCGTATTTCTCCTCATTTGTTTTCTTTAAAAATATCTCATTTAAAACCAAACAAAATGAACAAAAACATCTTTATAATTATCCTTCTGAATACAAAATTTACTCAGGGGTTCTGTTGTTTTTATGGAATAAGTAAGTATTTGTTTGGCTCTGTCAGATAACTAGTCTGAAATTTCCTTCGCGAGACAGAATTTATATTATTTTAGGAAACTCTCTCATTGCCCAATGTGTTTAAGTTGACCCCGGTCTTAAGCCATGTTGGTGGAATGTTATCTGGTTGTCTTATATCCTGCCCCCACTATGGTGAGTTTATTACTGTATGGCTTGGGAAGAACAGCAACTACCCAGAAACTAGTTCGGGAAAATGTCTGCTAGCTGTCTATCACCAATGGGAAACATGCCATTAGTTATACAGAACATTCAATTACAATGAGCAGTAATCAAGGTATAGTGTCATTCAAAAATTATGGAAGCAGTAGAGTTGTGTTTCTTATTTGTGCTATATACTTAAGGCATTTAGATTTGAGATCAAAATATGAATATCTGACAAAAGTACAGTACAGCCAATCAGCTTCTTATTTCATGGTATTTTAGAAAAGTTGTTCCAGGCCATTACTGCAGCCATATCAGTTGATCTTTGTTTTGGGGCTTTCTGTCTACAGTTAAAGGCTCAGTTGGAGGTGACTTGGCTTGTCCACTTTTCCCATTGATGAATGCTTTGGTTGCACAGACAGTGTGTTTGGGGCTCATTGCCTTGCTGCAGGATGAAGGTTTGAGGAATGTATTTGTATGTAGCCAGACCAAATCAGCTGTACACTTCTGAATTCATCCTACCACTGTCATCCTCCATTACATCATCATTAAAGCCAAGTAAGACTGTTCCAGACACTACCTCCTCGATATTTCACATATGGGTGGGGGTGCTTTTGAATCATGGTTTGTTCCTACCCTTCACCAAGCTTTCGGTTTGCCATTATTTTGGTAAAGACTAGCCTCTGTAATGTTGCTATCAGTGTTTTCCGTGTCTAGTGGCTTGTGAAATTGCTTGAGAATTTCAGTCCTGCCATCTGGAGACTGCTGGTGATGTCGCTGACCATTTAAGACACACTATATATACTCTGTGAGCACTTTATTAGGTATTTATTTGACTTCTTTTTTAAACTTATTGGCCTTCTGCTGTTGTAGCTTATCCACTTAAGAGGTTTGATGCATGTGTTCAGAGATGCTCTTCTGCATACCACTGTTGTAATGCGTGGTTATTTGCATTAATGTCAGCTTTGACCAGTCAGGCCCTTCTGCACTGACCTCATTAACAAGGTGTTCGCACCATTCTCTGCAAACTCTAGAGACTGTTGTGCGTGAAAATCCCAGGAGATCAGCAGTTTCCGAGATATTCAAACCACCCTGTCTGGCATCAACAATTATTCCCCGGTCAAAGTCACTTAGATCACATTTCTTCCCCATTTTTCTTCAGCCTGAAAAACAGCTGAACCTCTTGACCATGTCTGCATGCTTTTATGCATTCAGTTGCTGCCACATGATTGGCTGATTAAATATTTGCACTAACAAGCTGGTGTACAGGTCTACCTAATACAGTGCTCAGTGAGTAAATTCTGTCATTTTGTCTCATTCATCATTTAATCTCAGTATATACCAACAAATTATACATTCCATCAAATCAAATCATTCCATAGTTCTAAACAAGAAGACGTTATTTCTATAACAAGATGGCTAGCATGCTAAACTAGCAAGATTGCAGCAGTCCACGGTGGGGTACGCAGCCCAACTGCAGTTGAGTTGGGGATCGCACCTGTATGGACGAGTGAGTCGATGTTAGCTGAATGAATGAGAGACACGGGGAACGTGGGAGACTGGCTCTACACCTGTCAAATAGTGTAAGATGAATAGTGCTTGTGAAATGCCCGTAGGTGCACTGGTTCTCGCTATGTTCATTTTTTGAACTGTCACTGCAGTAAAATGGAGTACGTAATGAGACGCCATACGAGGCGGTCCTACAGGGCGCACATTTACAGGCTCTGCATTTAGTCTCTGTTAGGGGACAGGGGCTCTCCATTAAAATCATAGCTACATACTCCACACATCCAGTATGGATCCTACCAGTGTAGGCCTTTGAAAGAGACGTGTGCTGGGGCATGCTGTGCGCTGCGTTTTACATGGCATGCAGTATGCGTAGTATAGTATGTTGGTTAAGGAACCTAGATTCAATTCCCAGATAGGACATTGCTGTTATACCCTTGAGCAAGGTACATCCCCTCAATTTATTTAGTATACATCCAGCTGTAAAAAGATTAGAAAATT
>NC_083765.1:36228527-36233527 GCF_963514075.1 Conger conger | reverse complement strand
TGGCTGATAAGGGTCCATCCCGCATCAGAGGCACAGGGAGAACATTGCTAATCTAACGGCGTACTGCCACGGGGTGGGAAGTTAAGGAGAGATGGAGCGGAGGGGGTTGGGGATATGGGGGGGGGGGCTGCCTGCCCCGATAATTCTATTGACAAGTCGCATACAAAGCAGATGATTTTTAATTTTTTTCACTTTTAGTTTTTTTTGGTTTTAAGGAGGTCAGCTACTCAATCCGTTCAGTAGCGGTGAAGGAATGTGCACCTTCATGTTATTTCCTACCTTGTCTCTTTCGCATCTCTCCATTATACACTTGGTCAGTGATGAAGGGACAACAGAAGGGATTGGTGAAAATAAATGATGAGGAAGAGAAGTGAGTGATGAAGGAAGGCTGAGGGTAGAGGAGGTTTAATATGGGAGAGGTCAGGAAATGGTGTGAGTGTGTGCTTTTGGTGAAACTCATTCTTCACACCCTGCCACGTCCTCGATCATAATCTCACCCTGTCATCCTCTATCACCCCTCACCCTGTCACATCCTCTATCACTCTGTCACATCCTCTATCACACTCTCACCCTGTCACATCCTCTATCACACTCACCCTGTCACATCCTCTATCATACCCTCACCCTGTCACATCCTCTATCACACCCTCACCCTGTCACATCCTCTATCACACCTCACCCTGTCACATCCTCTATCACTCTGTCACATCCTCTATATACCCTCACCCTGTCACATCCTCTATCACCCCCTCACCCTGTCACATCCTCTGTCACACACTCACCCTGTCACATCCTCTATCGCACCCTCACCCTGTCACATCCTCTATCACACCTCACCCTGTCACATCCTCTATCACTCTGTCACATCCTCTATCATACCCTCACCCTGTCACATCCTCTATCACTCTGTCACATCCTCATACCCTCACCCTGTCACATCCTCTATCACCCCCTCACCCTGTCACATCCTCTGTCACACACTCACCCTGTCACATCCTCTATCACACTCTTACCCTGTCACATCCTCTATCACTCTGTCACATCCTCTATCACACTCACCCTGTCACATCCTCTATCACACTCACCCTGTCACATCCTCTATCACTCTGTCACATCCTCTATCGCCCTGTCACATCCTCTATCACACCCTCACCTTGCCACATCCTCTCATGGACGTCCAGTATTAATCAGTCTCTCAACACATACCACATCAGACGGAACAAAAGAAGACTGATGTACTTTTGTTTAAAGCCCAAGACGTATTTTTTTTATTTTAAAATTATACCCTTATGTCTTTAATTATTCTTTTTTCAGGGAAAAAACAGTAATAGCATGAAACATTAGTAAGTAATAAAGCACTTGGGGCTTTTGATTTAATTTAATCTTAATTTTAATTTTAATTTAATTTGGGGACTTCTACGTGCTCAGCTATGATTTTTTAGACGCTTTGAATTATCGAGGCGAGAGAAAATGACAGGAAGAGAAAGAGAATGAAACCGAGAGTAGCAGATTAAAAGTGCATCGGGTCTGAATCTCTGACACCTACAGTAACAGCAAAATGGTTCACACTGATATGGCAAGTATCTGTGGCCACTCATAATGGAGTTCTTCAGTGATAACCCACCAATAGCGGTGTCTCTCTGACCCCACCGGGATTTTCATCTCAGTCTTCCAGAAGTGAGTGTATAGAATACCTGACAAAATTACAAAAATATACACACATGCGCACACAGACATTGTGTCTCTGTCACACACACACATGCACATGGAGAATTGTGTACATACACACCCAAGATCATCTTCCTTGTACAATAACAGTAAAAGGGGGTCTTTTAATTACTAGTCGAACTGACAACAACTGCTAACTTAACCATTGCTGGTCAACACAAATCAATAGTTACTTGTACATGTGCCAGGTGCCTCCTGCTTGTCCCCTAACACCAAACCAATCCTCCATTATGGGATTGGCATCACAAATTCAGTTAGGGCAGGTATCATCTATTGTTTCCCTGGTTACACAAGGTGAAGATCCAAATGCCGTTGCTGACCACCGACTACTGACCACCTGAAAGCCTCTTCCTGTTTGGAAGCAGGGTCTGGTTCAGAGTCTTGCATTCCAGCCGGTTGGCTTGCGGTTTGGTGCAGGATTTCTCTGGACGTGGGTGGGCATCTCCCCTCGTTGGCACAGGGAACGAGGTTGGAGGCGGTCTCGGGATGAGGCAGAGGGTGGGAAGAGCATAGCACTGTGAGAAAAAAAATCCCCTTTTTTATTTTTTGATGGAGCTGCAGGAAAGGTTAGGGGGGTGTTTGAAGTAGAGCTCTGGTCTATCCATCTGTCAGCCACTCGGCTGATTTCTCAGTTCTACCAGTATGTGACCACTCGCTGATCTACTGACTGTGTGAGTGTGAGTGTGAGTGTGAGTGTGAGTGTGAGTGTGAGTGTGTGCATACGTGCGACCGCTCACTGATCTACTGACAGGCCTGCTCTGAAACGTGTGTGTGTGTGTGTGTGTGTGTGTGTGTGTGTATGCCTGTGTGCGAGTGCAAAAGCTGTGAGAATGAATGTCCATGTTTATATGAATGTACATATGCATATGCTTTTATGTCTGAGTGTGTTTCTGTGTGTTGTAACTGTGTGTGTGTGTGTGTGTGGGAGAAAGAAGGGGAGAATGGCAGAGTCAGAGGGAGTCTCATATTTGGTCAGCTTCATATTTGCTCTCAGAGAGCAGCCCCTGGGGCGATGCCAGAAGTTTCCAACAAAAACTCCCCCCCCGTCCCCCCCCCTTCCTTTCTGCTGGGTACTCTCTGTGGACAATAATGTCCCGCAGGCCAGCAGGACACCCCCCAACCCCCGAACCCCCAGACCCCCATGGCCCACTTCCCCCCGGGTGGACACGGGGCCCTCATTGGTGGAGAAGGAGTGGGGGTCAGCTTGGGGGGCGGGGTGGGTGTTGGGTCGGAGCTAGTGGACTTGAGAACTTTCCGGGTCCCCCCCCCAGTCCAGCCGTGCGGCTTGGCGGATGTAGGCCTTAATTACAGCGCCGCCCGGCCTCTCTCCCAGTCCCCCCTTTGATCCGTTTCATGTCGGGCAGACATTTTTTTCCCACTCTCTTACCTTTGTGTGGCTCTGTTTCTCTCCTCCCCGCCTCTTTGATGCAGACAGTGTGAGCTCTTTAAATTCACAAAGGGCCTTTTTCACTTTGTTTTAAGGTTGGTTCCTTTCATTGACAACACCATTCAACTTGATACTTTGTGCGTATGTGTGCACGCCGGCGCACGCTTGTGTGTGTGTGTGTGTGTGTGTGTGTGTGTGTGTGCGTGTGTGTGTTTTTTGTTTTTTTTCTGAGGGTCCATCCAGATTGGAGGCTCAGCACGAGGCCTCTTAGGGATTAAAGACCTTGTTTCTGAGGCCGTTGTAGTGCAGAAAGTGCAAAACCGTTTTTTCGGTTTTTTTCGGTTGCGTCGTTAAAGTCGAAAAGTCGTCTCCCCCTCCCTCACCCCGAACCGAGATGCCGACGCGGTTCCAGGCCCACGTTCAAAAGTTGCCGTCTCTTTGTCTGAAAACAAACCCAAAAGAAAAAGAGGTGTGAGTGGGCGGAAGGGACACTGGAGGCGGGAACAGACGGATAATAACAGACAGACCAAAACAAACAGCCAGCTTTCGTTACCCCTTCCCTTAACGAAACGACATACCCCCCTCCCCCCCCCAACACACACCCCCTGTCAGTATGTGTGCTTTTAATCTCAGGACTGTGGCCCGTATTCAGGGGTGGGGTGCTTTGTGTCAGGGGGAGGCATGTTTTTTACTTCAGTTGTTTATTGAGTTGCTCCCGTAATGATGCAGTTCCTGTGCATCGTCTTCATGTTACCTTTTTATACGCCATTTACTCTTTTACTGACTTTTCCCCACGGTTAATGCAGCAGACTATTTAACTCTCACTTCTCCTACAGTTAACGCTGCAAACTATTTACTCTGACTTTCCCCACAGTTAATGCAGCAGACTATTTCCACTGACTTTTCCAACAGTTAATGCAGCAGACTATTTAAGTCTCACTTCTCCTACAGTTAATGCTGCAGACTATTTGAGTTGAAATAAAGGGGCATAAACAAATTAAACTTTAATAATATAACAATAATTATTGTTATTAGCTACATGCTGTATTGCGTGATTATTGTATGTGTATTTACCAGAAATCTATGTCTGAATTATTCAAAAGGCAGTTGAAACCCATTCCAGTTAAAAGCAAAGTATAACTGCATGGTATAGCTGCTGCTACTACTACTGCTGCTACTACTGCTGTCTATTGGGATAATACATATATAAGGAAACATATTAGTACAACACATAAACCTCTTTGTACTAGACTGTTTGTGATGATACAGGTCCACATCAGTAAATAAAGTATATGTACATAGAGCCATTAAAGTTACAGATTGTTTTTATCTGAATCACTGACCATCGTGTCTTAGGCATTCGTCTATTTGAGTCTGGCTGCTGATGTCCCGTGTAGCATCCTGTTTCCCTGTTCTTCCTGTTTCTTTTTTTCCCTCCCTCTCTCCCTCCCTCCCCCTCCTCTGTCTCTTTCCCTGTCCTTGAACCCCAGCCTGGTGTCCTGGTGTCACCCTGGGGAGTGCAGGCTTTAATATTGGGGTAATTATCCTGTCCTTATTCAGTGCAGCACTACCCAGGCATCTCCTTCACATCACTCTGTATTCTCCCTGGTGTGTGTGTGTGTGTGTGTGTGTGTCTGTGTGTGAGAGGGAGAGGGAGAGAGAGCGTGTGTGTGTGTCTGTGTGTGAGAGGGAGAGAGCATGTATGTGTGTGTGAGAGGCAGAGAGTGTGTGTGTGTGTGTGTGTGTGTGTGTGAGAGAGGGAGAGAGAGCGTTTGTGTTTGTGTGAGAGAGAGAGAGAGAGAGAGAGCATGTGTGTGTGTGTGTGAGGCCGAGAGTGTGTGTGTGTGTGTGTGTGTGTGTGTGTGTGTGTGTGTGCGCGCGAGAG
>NC_083765.1:36193219-36228327 GCF_963514075.1 Conger conger | reverse complement strand
TGTGTGTGAGAGAGAGAGCATGTACGTGTGTGTGAAAGAGACAGAGAGTGTGTGTGTGTGTGTGTGTGTGTGTGTGTGTGTGTGTGTGTGTGTGTGTGTGTGTGTGTGTGTGTGTGTGTGTGTGTGTGTGAGAGAGAGAGAGAGCATGCTTGTGTGTATGTATGTATATGTGTGTGTGTGTGTGTGTGTGTGTACGCACGGGTGTGTATGCACTGTAGTGTATTTGTAGAGTAGCTGTTTTGTGGTTTATTAGCGTGCATGGATGTCTGTGTGTTGGGCAGACATATGGTGTGTGTGTGAGTGTGTAGAGCATGTGTGTAGAGCAGGGGTCACCAATCCTGTTCCTGGACATCTACAAGGTTTTCACTTCAACCCTAATTTGGCACACCTGATTCTACTAATTAGCAGCTCAATGAGATCTGAAGTTGTTGAATGAGGAGTACTTTGTTAGGGTTGGAGTGAGTACCTGCAGGAACTGTGTTGGTTGCCACTGCTGTAGTGTATGTATGCGTCTGAGAGTATGCGTGTGCGTGTGCGTGTGCGTGTGCGTGTGCGTGCGTGCGTGCGTGTGCGTGCGTGCGCGTGCGTGCGTGCGTGCGTGTGTGTGTGTGTGTGTGTGTGTGTGTGTTTGCATATGTGAATGTGTAGAGTCTTTATAGATTGCGTGTAGTGTGTATGAGTCTTAGTGTGTGTAGAGTGCATTTGTGTGTGTCTGAATGTGTCTCTCTGTGTTTGCATGTACTTGTGGTGTACTTGTGTGTGTGTCTCAGTGTGTATGTACGTGCGTGTGTGTGTGTGTGTGTGAGAGTGAGTGTATGTTTCTGTGTGTGTGTGTGTGTGTGTGTGTGCATGTACTTGAAGTGTATGCATGAGTCTGTGTGTGTGTGTGTGTGTGTGTGTATATGGCAGTGTGTGTGTCTCAGTTTGTATGTGCATGTATGTGTGTGAGTGTGTGTGCATTTACTTATAGTATCTGTGTGTGTGTGTGTGTGTAAGAGTGAGCGTATATTCCTGTGTGCGTGTGTGTATGTGTGTGTGTGAGAGTGAGTGTATGTTCTTGTGTGTGTGTGTGTGTGTGTGTACTTGTAGTGTCTGAGTGTTGGTAATGACAGGTCCAGGTGTTCCTCTCAGAGCGGGGGTCCCAGAGGGGGTGGGCTGAGGTCCCAGAGAGCTGGAGTGGGCAGGAGGTACCCGTCTCTCTCTGCCTGTGCCTCTGTTCCCCAGGGCCCCGGACCCCCCTCCACCCTCTGCCCAGTCTCCCCTGGGCCCCCCCCCCTGGGCCCCCCTGCCCTCTCTCTCAGCTTTCACTGTGTGTCTGTGTCTGGAACCATAAAGAGCCTCCCGCCTGGGCCCCAGCTGCCTGGAGGACTTATTTACACGCTGCGCTCCGCCTGGGGGGTGGGGTGGGAGTGGGTGCCCAGGGGACGCACGGGGGAACAAAAGATCCAGGAGCCAGCTCTGTGGCACTGCTACGGCTCCTGGTCTGAGGCTCCTTCCTCCAGCACGGGATGTGTCCGTTACTGTCCGTACGGCCCTGGTCGGTGTACGGCACAGCCGAAATTAGCCAGTTGTAAAATTTCTGGTTAAATCTTCCGGTGTAGCATTCAAAATGGGGTTTTGAGTAATGGGGACCATGGCTTGGCATGGAGGCGATGGCGTTAATCTCAAAAGCGGATGGCTGTTGGGTTGCATCCCGGCTCTGCTGTAGCTTTCGGAAAGGGTGCATCCCCTTCTGGTTGTCCGTCACAAATCTTTTCCATGACGTGGTCATGGAAGATTTAACATAAGTATAAAGTGTAATTTACTCATTTATTTTCCCATATTTTTTGACACTCCTCTTCATGTGTTGGTGTAGAAACACCCTTTCTTGATGCTCTTCCTGTCCCTGTCTTGCTGGGGGGTGCGGTGTCCATTTTAAATAAATGCTCTCTCCCATGACAGGGGATGATGGAGTGGTGAGAATCATGGATAATCTGGCCACAACAGCACCACTGGCTGCGCAACTTACATCTGACTTGTTCAATTAGGATGAGTTATAACCCACAGCGGCTCTGCTCACCGATGAGAGAGATGGAGAACAGGAGAGATGGAGCAGTGAGAAAGGCGGGTGACAGAAATGAAGCAGTCAAAATCATTCTTAACCTGAGGGGACCACTCAGTACATTATCATAGTCACATTTAGTCAAAAAACAAAAATAAAGCATTTATTTTGTTGGTGTGGTGCACTTCTGCAGTATTTCCCAATGTATAACCCAAAATACAAGATTCAGTTATCAGGAATGTGATTTTTCGTAACCCTGTGTAATTAACGAATACAGATTTTCTTTCATTGAATGGAGATGCTCCATAAGAAACTCACTTTTGTCCAGGACTATGCTTAATCTCTGTCTGTGAAACCGGCCCTAAATGTTTCTGAGGGGACAGTAGTATTATGGCATTACTGTTGAACATTCACTTCTTCTGTCAGCTGTCAAAGAGTCCTGCCCCTCTGGCTCGGATATTTAGGTAGGAACTGAAAATCAGTATCCTTGATTGGTTTGGCGGAGGGGGGGGAATGGGCGTAAATGGCGTTGCTGAATAACACAGAGGGAGGGAGGGGGGGAGGAGAGAGACCCTGAGGAAGAAAGGTAGAACGAGACTGACTGACACGAGTGAGCGAGGGAGGAGCGTGGAGGTAGGAGAGAGGTGCGCGTTTAAATGGCAGAGATCGCTATCTCATCGCGATTAAAGGAAAGGACCAGAGAGAAGAGCCTGCAGGAGCAAAACGCGGCCGGCTATCGCGGTCAGCCGTCGAATCAAAGCGCCGAACCCGACGCCTTGAATGACGGGTCGCAGCGCGGTGCTGAGCGAGGCGGGGGGGAGGGGGGGGGGTACAGGGCAGAGAGGAAGCTTAGGATCCCCTGGCAGCTGTGGCAAACAGGAAGTGGAGGCAGGGGGAGAGAGGAGAGGAGAGGAGAGGAGGGGGGTACCCGCTCGGTTTCCTGCTTGGCTAAGCTGGCAGCTGTTTCCTATTGTGGGCGACATAGAGGGAACATGCCTGCACTCCTGTTCCCTCTAATCACCGCTACAGCTGACACGGACTCCTCCGGAACAATCCCTCTCCCGCCGGAGAGGACCGGAGGGAGGGAGGGAGGTATAGAAGGAGAGGGAGGGAAAAAGAGTGAGCAGATGGGAGGTAGTTTCTGCACATCCCCTCTGTAAGACCTGTGCTATGCTCCCATCTGTAAGATGGCTCGCGCTCTCGTTAAAGTCGGAACGTCATTGGGCCGCGTTTTCCCAAAAACGGTTTTATCCGCCGTTAAACTGCTGATATTTAGAACACCTGTTGATGGCTGAGATTAAAAGTGACAGGTCCGCAGTGCAGGGTTTGAATATTCGGCTCGAGGCAGAACCAATTTGTCTGGTTATGGAAACAGACATTTCTCATGCTGCTGTTTTGAAATGTGTAATCTTTACTCAGTTCTACTCGCTCTCTCTCCTATTTTTCTATGTCTTTGTTTTTTTGCGCACTTTTTGTTGCACAGTTGAAGATGTATGTATGAGCGGCCTGTAGCGTAGTGGTTAAGGTAAATGACTGGGACACGCAAGGTTGGTGGTTCTAATCCCGGTGTAGCCACAATAAGATCTGCACAGCCGTTGGGCCCTTGAGCAAGGCCCTTAACCCTGCATTGCTCCAGGGGAGGATTGTCTCCTGCTTAGTCTAATCAACTGTACGTCACTCTGGATAAGAGCGTCTGTCAAATGCCAATAATGTAATGTAATGTAATATGTACTTCCCATTCAATTAATGGAACATTTTGAAGCACTTCCTCTCTTGTTTGGTGTGCTTCCTCTCAGTAAACAGCTTGTTTGGAGCACTGCCTCTCTGTAAACAGCTTGTTTGGAGCACTTTCTCTCAGTAAACAGCTTGTTTGGTACACTTCCTCTCCGTAAACAGCTTGTTTGGTGCACTTCTTCTCAGTTAACAGCTTGTTTGGTGCACTTCCTCTCAGTAAACAGCTTGTTTGGTGCACTTCCTCTCAGTAAACAGCTTGTTTGGTGCACTTCCTCTCAGTAAACAGCTTGTTTGGTGCACTTCCTCTCAGTAAACCGCTTGTTTGGTGCACTTCCTCTCAGTAAACAGCTTGTTTGGTGCACTTCCTCTCAGTAAACCGCTTGTTTGGTGCACTTCCTCTCAGTAAACAGCTTGTTTGGTGCACTTCCTCTCAGTAAACAGCTTGTTTGGTGCACTTCCTCTCAGTAAACAGCTTGTTTGGTGCACTTCCTCTCAGTAAACAGCTTGTTTGGTGCACTTCCTCTCAGTAAACCGCTTGTTTGGTGCACTTCCTCTCAGTAAACAGCTTGTTTGGTGCACTTCCTCTCAGTAAACCGCTTGTTTGGTGCACTTCCTCTCAGTAAACAGCTTGTTTGGTGCACTTCCTCTCAGTAAACAGCTTGTTTGGTGCACTTCCCTATGTAAATGGGTTGTTTTGGTGCACTTGAGTGGTAATTAAAGAGCAGCTGTGTAATGCTCCTGACTCCTGCTGCTGCAGAGCGCTCTGCGGTGGGCCCGACGCCGCGCTCCCGCAGCCAGCCTTCCCAGCGCCGCTCCTGCTGCCGTCGCGCGCCACTCTTCCCCTCCTCTCTCTGCTCCTCTCCTCTCTTTCTCTCTCTCCTGCTCTCGCTCTCTCTTTCTCGCCTTCTATTTTCCCAGAATTCACCTGTGCGTCATCTTGTTTGAACGGGGTCCTCCTGGGAGGAAAGGGAGATGCACCCGCTCCCCACTTCAGCCCCCCCGCGCAACTGCCACGTCCTGCACCTGTTAGTCTCCCCAGAGCTGTCAGCACCCTAAGTGTACTCCCCCTTAACTGCCATTGGTACAATCCATTTTTCATAACTTCTAACCAGTGTAGAGAAGGAACCACTTAGGGGAAAGGGGAGTAAGGGTGGGTAAAAAAAAAAAAAACCCTGAAGCTGAGGCCTTAGGCATTCTATTTTCGTTCAATAAAATGTTTTGTGGCCAAAATCATTTTCCCGCAGTTATGCCTGTTCCGTGGGCCTTGCATTCCTTTCTGCAAACCTTTAAATTTCAGTACTTCACCGTTGAGGTGCTAAAATGCATATTTTGCAGGTTCGGAGTAAATCATATTTCCTTTGCAAACTAATGAAATCAATTGGAAAAAATACCGGTAATGTTTTATTTTATAGTGCCTTAGTTACCCTGTATTTACTGGGTACGTACGTGGTTATTTGTGTAAATATTAGGTGACTGCTTTGATTTCAGTGGTAAGTACTATGAAGTCCGTGGGTACCATATGGTAAGTACTTTGTAAATGCGTTTTACAGCCTGTTTCATAGTACTTATCTGAAATCAAAATGGTTACCTCATAAGTACTGGCACTTACACAGTAAATACCAGGTAATTACCGGGCTGTGAAACAATGCATTACCAAAATGCCCATTTTGTTCTATGAGGAATTGACTGAAATACACAGAATTGATCGGATCTCCAGGATCTTGATCCCGAACCTATTGTTCGCGTGGCCCGTTTTTTTGGTCAGGCGCTCTTGAGGGCGGCCCGTACGTGGGCCTCCTGTTGTCAGGGTGACAGAGGGCCGCAGTCAGCTGCCGTCCCTCCGGCCCTCTGTCACCCCGCTGCCCTGGGAACGCGTCCGGCTGTCGGGCCGCGGTGCGGGAGGACAGCTGCCGCCATATGCGCTCGCTGACGACACGCGAGGGCGTCCTTCAGGACCCTGGCAGAAGGCCTCTGTGACATCATCGCCAAGCAGGGTCCTCGTAGGGACGGGGCGTCCGCTCAGGTGCCTGTCCCCAGGGTGGTGCCGTATGGAGCTGCTCGGGCGAACAGGTGTAGAGTTCCGGCCCCTGTCCCGTCTCTGAGGGGGCCCCGCTGCCATGCGGTCAGCTTCTGCCCTGTCCCCGTCCCCCCCCCTTCCCTCCTCGTCCCACAGGGCATGGTATGCCCCCCTGGCATCGCCATGGCAACTGCAGTGTGAGGCCCGGTCATCTCTGCTGTTCAGTGTAACGGTTTGGGGGAGAGGGGAAGAGTGGAGAGTGGGAGAGGAGGATGGGGAGAAGGAAGACGTTGTGAAATAAGAGCAGAAGAGAGAACAGGGAGGAGACGTGGAGAAAATAATAGAAAATAGGGAGCTCAGGGTGGCAGAGGTCTATAAAAGCCACAAATGTGGTATGCTATAAAAGTCATTAATTTGGTATGCAATTCACCCGTGTGAGAGATGTGCGATAGAGCCCCTGGAGCTGTCAGTGAAGTCTGCTCTGCAGTACGTACTTCATGGACAGGCCTCTGTAAGTGACTGTGTAGCATTAGTTTAGTCTGCTCTGTAGTACACACTTCATGGACATGCCATTGTAAGTGACTGTGTAGCATTAGTTTAGTCTGCTCTGTAGTACACACTTCATGGACAGGCCTCTGTAAGTGACTGTGTAGCATTAGTTTAGTCCGCTCTGTAGTACACACTTCATGGACATGCCATTGTAAGTGACTGTGTAGCATTAGCTCAGTTGGCCCTGTAGTACACACTTCATTGGCATGCCATTGTAAGTGACTGTGTAGCATTAGCTCAGTTGGCCCTGTAGTACACACTTCATTGGCATGCCATTGTAAGTGACTGTGTAGCATTAGCTCAGTTGGCCCTGTAGTACACACTTCATGGACATGCCATTGTAAGTGACTGTGTAGTAGTAGTTCAGTCCGCTCTGTAGTATGCACTTTATGGACAAGCCTCTGTAAGTGACTGTGTGTGACGGTAGTTGAGGATCAGAGACGCAAGCTAAGACTCTTTGGAGATGTGGGGAAAGCTGATTTGTAATACAAGCCTGATAGTACGCTCTCTGTGTGAGACCTCTGTGGAAGTTGCGTTTTGCCCCCCGTGGTTTGAATCTCTTGCCTCGGGTATTAACATGGATAGCTTAGCTGGAGCTAAGGGGGAGCGGAGCATGTTTGGGTGGGGGAGGGGTTTGGCGGAGGAACCGGAGAAGATGAGAGCAGAGTGTTAGCGTCGCTATGAATGCAGGTTCGCACACTACAAACACAGAGGCATTAGCACTCACGCTGACTCGCGGACACCAGCGGAGACCGGCGGAAACAAACACACACTCCCACAAACATACAGTATGTTCCCTGGTTCTTCCAAGCTTTAACATGCACCAAAGATGTACGCACGCCCATCCTCACTCACATGCACACACACACCAACACGAATAGATTTGTTCACTTCTTTGTCCAAGCCTTAACTCACATGCATGCACTCACACAAACACACATATTTCTACAACTAGATATGTTTTCCATGACTTCATACACATGCACGCATGGTCTCACACACACACACACACACACACACACACACACACACACACACACACACACACACACGCGCGCATACACACACACACACGAACACACACACACACACACACACACACAGATCCCTACCAGACCTGTTATCTCAGCCTTCCAGAATAGGATCTGAGCATCTGACCCTCTTCAATAGGAGTATTTTTTTGTTGGAAACATTTAACTCTGTGCTCAAGTACACTTGTCTTGAATCCTGCAGTCCTCACATTTGGTGACATCAAGCAATGGCATTGGTCTGATGTCCAAATAGCAAAATGATCTTACTACTGCCACCGCCCTCCCGCAATCCAAAATGGACCATGCTGGTATTTAATGATCCGTAAGTTTGTTTTGCAAGTCCGGGGTTGCGTTGGTGAAGTTGATGTAGCAGATGGTTAATGATCTGTTCAGGTTTTATTAGTTGTTTGCGTCGGACGGCCACGGCGACTGTTGTTGACGACAAGCCGTCCCCCCGTATGTCCGGGCTCTTCATGACCGCCAAGCCGGGGCGGTCAGACGGACGCTTCGGGAAGGGGAACAGAGACCCGCGCGTCCTTGTGCTGCTATGAAAGGAGAGGTTTGCTCCAGACGGGGGGGGGGGCTTCATTACCGCGATCCGCTGCGCGCCCGGGCCACGGCGTTGGAGCAGGCCATTAAACGGCGCCGAGGGAGCGGGAGAGAGCCGCTTCCTGTCCCAGCTGGAGTGGGCGGAGCTCGCTTGGAGGGCTACGAGGGTTTTTTGCCTTGAACCTCGGATGAAGCGCGGGTAGCCTTCGCCTCTTTAGTCGCCTGTGCGTTTCCCAATTACCGGGCCCCGGCCGGAGCGGGACACCAGACTTCAGAGCCCGCGCCCATGCCTCTGTCCTCCCCTCCGTCTGTGCCCCCTTACCCCACCCTCTGCCCGGGGCGGGGGTGGCGGGGTGAAGGCCGTTGCCGGGGGCAGCGGCGGCCGCGGCCGGCTAATTCGGTAATGAGCCGTGGCATTAAAGAGCAGGGGAAGGGGACGGCCACGCGTGCGAACGAGAGCGGGCGGGAGAGAGGGAACCAGGGAGCAGCGTGTGTTTTCCTGCCCGCCCGGTCCCATCAGCTCCCTTTTCCCCATCTCCTCCTTTTTTTCCCTCCTTCTCCCTCTTTCTTTTGGGTTTTTTTCCCTCTAATTTAACTTTTCATTGAATTTTCTTACCCTGTTTAGCGCTCTTGCCAAGTCCCTGGCGGTCGGATGACAAAAGCCCTCTAAAAGCCATGTGATCTTCTTTTTTTCCCGACCGCCACACTTCGAAGGATTAAGGGTATTTAATGACTATAATCTCCTCCTTTCTCAGAAGTGATTTCTCACATTCTGTCTCAGTCAGAGGGATTGCATTAGCATTAATAGATTTATAATTCGGGAGAATGACCACATGTGCCAGAAGCTTTTTTTTTTTTTTTTTTTTTTTTTTTTTTTTCTTATTCTTCCTTTTCCTTATTGGGTCCTTCTTTTCCTGCGGACTGTAGAAAGTGTTTCTTTGTGCGGCCAGCGTTTTGGTGCCACACGTCATGGCGTTCGGCAGGGAGGCGTACCTGTCAGAGCGCGGCTGACCTCTGTGTCCCGCGCAGAGGTCTGGCAGGGTCCCGGGATTTATTGTGCCGCCAAAGAATCGGGCCGCTGCTAAGTCTGTTTTTCGCTTCTCTCCTCCTTTCTTCCCTTTGAGCCGCGGCGGTTTTTGGGTTTAAGTTGTGTCGGGATGGTTCTTATTCTGACACGTACACAAAGGCTCTGGGTGGAAGCTGGTGGGGGGCTGGGTTTTGGTCCTGTTTGGTAATCCCATTGTCGCCTCTGTTTGCCTACCAGCACAAAACAGGCAGACTGCATGAGAGAAAAAGAGAGGGAGAGGGAGAGGGAGAGGGAGAGTGTGAGATGGGCAGAGATATTGACACGCTAAGAGGCTGAGAGAGAGATGGCAAGCACCACCTAACACCACCCTGGAATGCTTGCAATAGAAATAAGGAACACCTTCCTTTCCTTTCAGCACCTCTCCTCCTGCCCTGCTGCAGCCCCCGCCACTAGGGGGCGACACCTTTGGGCGGTGGGTTAGTCAACACCAGAACAGCAGGCGTGCAAGTGTCCAAGACCACCCCCCCCCCCCCTTCCTGTTTTTTTTCCTTTGGGCACAAGTAAAGAAAATTAAAACCCAAAAAATAAAGAGGGGAGAAAAACAAACATGGCTGTGTGATAGAAAATTCTGTGTCTGTCTCAGCCACCCTGGGACCCCAGCTAGGCAGTGTTTCTGCTTAATAAGTCATGAGCCTTCCGCCTCCCATGAGTTTGGGAAGGTTTTGAGTGGATATGCTAAATAGTTGACGCTGGAGCTAAGTTTGTACAGGCCTCCATAGACAACATGGCTTGGGACAGGAGCAAAATCCCCCCCCCCCTCCCCACCCCCTTCCAATTCCATCCCCTACGCCAGACCCAAGCATCTGTGGCATGTTAGATATTTATGCATGTAAAATTTCATCTCAGCCTGTGTGCGGTCACGTGGCTAAAAAAAATAAACAGATGATAACCTCATTACAGAATTTAGGGGTTAGTTTCATAAGCGTGGACCTAGAACGCAGAAATACCTTACAGTCCAACATTCTTCTAATGGGGTTCGAAATGTTTTTCCATTCAAAAAGCTCATATCTGGTTGCCGTAGCAAAAATAAAAAGATTTTATCCTACAGGGGACGTGGGGCTTGGGGGTTGATGGGGGTGGATGTTTGCAGGGGAAGTGAGTGTTGGGGGGGGTGGGAGGGGAGTGATGGGGGGTTCCAAAGGGAGGCTGGAGAGATAAAAAATACATTCTGTCCTTATTTCGCAGGCTCAGTGGAAGTCACATCGACAGTTCTTAGCTCCCGTTTCTCTTTTTTTTTTTCTCTCCGCGTATGTGGGTGGGTGTGTGCGGTATTTATTTAAAAAATTTTTAACACTGTCTGTTTGTGGCGTTTGTTGCAGATGGCGACGACGACCCGGGGCTCTCCTGGGTGCCGTCCTCCCCCTCCAGCAAAGACGTGGCGTCTCCCTCGCAGATGCTGGGGGACGGCTGCTGTGACCTGGGAACGGGCGGCGAGGGGGAGGAGGAGGGCGGCTCGGGCCTGCCGTACCCCTGCCAGTTCTGCGACAAGTCGTTCAGCCGCCTCAGCTACCTGAAGCGGCACGAGCAGATCCACAGCGACAAGCTGCCCTTCCGCTGCACCTTCTGCAGCCGCCTCTTCAAACACAAGCGCAGCCGCGACCGGCACGTCAAGCTGCACACGGGCGACAAGAAGTACAGCTGCCAGGAGTGCGAGGCGGCCTTCTCGCGCAGCGACCACCTGAAGATCCACCTGAAGACCCACAGCTCCAGCAAGCCCTTCAAGTGCAGCGTGTGCAAGCGGGGCTTCTCCTCCACCTCCTCACTGCAGAGCCACATGCAGGCGCACCGCAAGAACCGCGAGCACATGGCGTCCTCGCGCGCCGAGCGGGAGCAGGGCCGGCGCGAGGGCGCGGCCGGACTCGCCGACGACCAGGACCTGTACATGTGCGACTACTGCGAGGAGACCTTCAGCCAGACGGACGAGCTGGAGCGGCACGTGCTGACCCGTCACCCGCAGCTGTCGGACCGGGCCGAGCTGCAGTGCATCCACTGCCCCGAGATCTTCACCGACGAGGCCACGCTGCTCGCCCACATCGACAGCGCTCACGCCAACCGCAAGCACAAGTGCCCCGTCTGCGCCGAGCACTTCCTGTCTGTGGAGGACGTGTACTGCCACCTGGACAGCCACCGGCAGCCCGACTCCAGCAACCACAGCGCCAGCCCGGACCCGGCGCTGGGCAGCGTGGCCTCCATGAGCAGCGCCACGCCCGATTCCAGCGCCTCCCTGGAGAGGGGCTCCACCCCGGACTCCACCCTCAAGCCCTCGAGGGGCGGGCGCAAGCTCGGCCCGTCCTCCTCCTCCGACAGGGACGAGGGCGGAGTCGGGTGGTCGTCGTCGGCGAAGGTGACCTACAGCTGCCCGTACTGCTCTAAGCGGGACTTCAACAGCCTGGCGGTGCTGGAGATCCACCTGAAGACCATCCACGCCGACAAACCGCAGCAGAACCACACCTGCCAGCTGTGCCTGGACACACTGCCCACGCTCTACAACCTGAACGAGCACGTTCGCAAAGCGCACCGGACCAGCGCCGGTGCGGCTGCTGCAGCTGCCGCCACCTTCCCCCTCCTGCAGTTCAGCAATGTCTCCGCCTTCCACTGCAACTACTGCCCGGATATGTTCGCTGACATCAACTCCCTGCAGGAGCACATCCGAGCCTCCCACTGCTTACCAGGCACCACGTCGGTTGCCCTGGAGGGCAACCACGCCTTCTTCTGCAACCAGTGCTCCATGGGATTCTTGACTGAGTCCTCTCTGACCGAGCACATCCAGCAGACCCACTGCTCGGGCGCAGGGACCGCCACGAAGCTGGAGTCGCCCGTGCTGCAGCCGTCCCAGTCCTTCATGGAGGTGTACTCCTGCCCATACTGCACCAACTCGCCCATTTTTGGCTCCCTGCTCAAGCTGACCAAGCACATCAAGGAGAACCACAAGAACATCCCGCTGGCCAACAGCAAGAGGCAGGCCAGGGTGGCTGACCTAAGCCCCGCCTCCTCTGATGTCGAGATCTCCTCCAGCAAGCGTCTCCGGTCGTCGTCTGACACCACGCCTGTGGGCGGAGTCAACGGGGAGTACCCCTGCAACCAGTGCGACTTGCGCTTCTCCAGCTTCGAGGGGTTCCAGGCCCATCTGAAGTCCCACCTTGAGCTCCTCCTCCGCAGGCAATCCTGTCCGCAGTGCAACAAGGAGGACTTCGACTCCCAGGAGTCCCTGCTCCAGCACCTGACGGTCCACTACACCACCACCTCCACCCAGTACGTGTGCGAAAGCTGCGACAAGCAGTTCTCCTCGGTGGATGACTTGCAGAAGCACTTGCTGGACATGCACACCTTTGTGCTCTACCACTGCACCCTCTGCCAGGAGGTCTTTGACTCCAAGGTTTCCATCCAGGTTCACCTGGCTGTCAAGCACAGCAACGAGAAGAAGATGTACCGCTGCACGGCTTGCGCCTGGGACTTCCGTCGTGAGGGCGACCTCCAGCTTCACGTCAAGCACAGCCACCTGGGGCACCCGGCTGGCTCTGCAGGGGCCAAGGCTCGCAAGTGCATCTTCTGCGGGGAGACCTTCGGGACGGAGGTGGAGCTCCAGTGCCACATCACCACCCACAGCAAGAAGTACAACTGCCGCTTCTGCAGCAAGGCCTTCCACGCCATCGTGCTGCTGGAGAAGCACCTGCGGGAGAAGCACTGCGTGGTCGACGGTGGCAACGGGAGCCAGAACGGCACGCCGAACGGGGTGGCTCAGGGCGGCTCCAAGAGAGGTGGAGGGGCCAGCTCCGCGGAGCAGGGGGACCTCCAGGGAGTGCTGCTGAAGGGCGGGGGCGGCGGGCCGGACACGGTTAACAGCCACGAGGCCAGCGGCGAAGAAGAGGTGGACGCCTCAGAGCCCATGTACGCCTGCGACATCTGCGGGGCGGCCTACACCATGGAGGCCCTGCTGCAGAACCACCGGCTCCGCGATCACAACATCCGCCCGGGCGACGACGACGCCACCTCCCGCAAGAAGAAGGCCGACTTCATCAAGGGCAGCCACAAGTGCAACGTGTGCTCGCGCACCTTCTTCTCGGAGAGCGGCCTGCGAGAGCATGTGCAGACGCACCGGGGGCCGGCCAAGCACTACATGTGCCCCATCTGCGGCGAGCGCTTCCCCTCGCTGCTCACCCTGACCGAGCACAAGGTCACCCACAGCAAGAGCCTGGACACCGGCACCTGCCGCATCTGCAAGCTGCCGCTGCAGAGCGAGGAGGAGTTCATCGAGCACTGCCAGATGCACCCGGACCTGCGCAACTCCCTGACGGGCTTCCGCTGCGTGGTCTGCATGCAGACGGTCACCTCCACGCTGGAGCTAAAGATCCACGGCACCTTCCACATGCAGAAGCTGTCGTCCTCGTCCTCGGCCGCCGCGGGCACCGGGGGGGGCGGCTCGGGCTCGGCCTCGTCCTCGCCCAACGGCCAGCTGCACGCGGCGGGTCACAAATTCTACAAGTGCGCCCTCTGCCTCAAGGAGTTCAGGAACAAGCAGGAGCTGGTGAAGCTGGACGTTAACGGGCTGCCCTACGGGCTGTGCGCCGGCTGTATGAGCCGCGGGGCCAACGGGCAGTCCCCGCTCGGCGGGGGAGGCTCGGCGGGCACCACGCCCCAGGAGGCCGGCGGGGAGAAGCCCCCCTCCGGGCTGCGCTGCCCCGAGTGCGGGGTGAAGTTCGAGACGGTGGACGACCTGGAGACCCACGTCCAGGTGGACCACCCGGAGGTGAGCCCCGAGAGCATCGGGTCTAAGAAGATGACGGACGCCTCCCCGGTCCCTAAAGTGAGTGTCACTCTCTCCCCCGTCCCTCAACACTCTCTCCCCGTCCCCCAACACTCTCTCCCCGTCCCCCAACACTCTCTCCCCGTCCCCCAACACTCTTTCCTCGTCCCCCAACACTCTCTCCCCATCCCCCAACACTCTCTCCCCGTCCCCCAACACTCTCCCCCCCGTCCCCCAACACTCTCCCCCCCCGTCCCCCAACACTCTCCCCCAACACTCTCCCCCCCCGTCCCCCAACACTCTCCCCCCCCGTCCCCCAACACTCTCCCCCCCTTCCCCCAACACTCTCCCCCCCGTCCCCCAACACTCTCTCCCCATTCCCCAACACTCTCCCCCCGTCCCCCAACACTCTCTCCTACTGTAGAGGGGGAAAATGTATATGTAGGTAAATGTGTGAATGTGAATGAGGATCTTGATGTGTCTATAATGCAAATAAATGCATCTCGCCATTAAGGTTGTTCAAACGGCTCACTTATATAATGACTATGCCTGTTCTCACAATGCATCGCTCCAATGCACACACACCCACACCAGCCCTTTTGAATTCGCACTTTAACACATTGTATGACCGACAGCCTTTTTTTCCCTGTGAATCATGAGAACTATTGATTTAAGAGAACGCCACATCGATCGAAGCGAAGCCCCGAATTGATTAAAGATAACACCACCTTCCTTCATGTAACACTTGTTTTGCATCATGCGGTAGCGCGTGATGGGTAAGTCATCTTGCCCCCTTTCCTTGGTCGCTTCTCGCCCCTTTCCTTGGTCGCTTCGTCCTCGGTCCCCGCGTTTTGTTTTCAGTGTTTTTCTCCCCTTTTGTACTTTGCCGCACGTTTTTCTGCAGTATTCTCTTCCCTCAATCCTGCTCCATTGTGTTTGTGCTCCCAGAGTGCACTGCTTCAGAGGGCGGGTTGTATCCAGCAGGATGTGTGAAGTCAGCCGTGCTCTCCCGCAGGCTGAGCAGGTCTCTACACCTCTGTCCGTATGGGCCTCCTGTTCTCTCTGCTAGATATTGACAGCAAAATTCCTGTGATTTTCTCCCAAACTTCTCCCCAGCTTTGTTTCAGCTGCTCTAGAATGGCACAGACATCTCCCCATACACCTGTTCATAGAGAAACCTGTGTTTTTGTTTTTGTTTTTGTTTGTGTGTGTGTGTGTGTGTGTGTGTGTGTGTGTGTGTGTGTGTGTGTGGGAGGGGGGGTGCTTTGGATTAAAGAGAAGGCTCGATACCCCCCCTCCTCCTCTGGACTAAATTCCCTCTCGCCTCCTCTGGTATTGTTGCAGAAGAAGACGTACCAGTGCATCAAATGCCAAATGACCTTCGAGACGGAGCGGGAGATTCAGATCCATGTCGCCAACCACATGATCGGTGAGCTAACGTGACTTCCCCCCGCCAGCCAGTCTGAGCGCGTGCGCGTGGCGACGTGCGCGCCCTCTCCTATGATATTGTTTTATTCGCGTTTGCTCTTTCCCCTCTTCGCTGAGCGAGCGCCCCCCTCCCCCCCCCCCACCTGCCGCCAACCACCCTCCCCCCCCCCCTCCCACACACCCCTACCACCACCACCACCACCCCCACCCCTGCACTCCCACCCAGCAGACAGGTGAAAAAGGAACAGCTCTATTTCGGGAAACAGCAGAGGCCGCTCTCTCTCGACAGCTGTTCGGCTCAGCTGTTGGCGCATCGCTGCGCAGCTGAAGTCACGGCTGCGGGTCTCACCGCCGAGGACTCGGTCCGCCGTAGCGTCCCCTCCCAACCTGCCGCCCGCCCCCGGCCCACACCTTCCTCAAATAACGGCTAAACGCTAACGCACACGTCCTAAACGCTACCGCACCCGTCCTGCTTTTTCCAAACCTGGGCAATGTGGCATAGCTGCTGTATATTAGATGTTGTTGTTTTTTTCCCCCACCATTGTTTGAATGGCATTTCATGAATCTATGAAACTTGAAGGATGTCTGTTAATACATTTTTGTTAATTTAACAAGTATTTAAATAAAGACTTGAGTTAATCGATTATCAATGGTGATTGAATAGCTCCATCGAATCAATCAAATATTGGGTCTGGTCCCTTGTGTGAGATTTGTACAGTTTTTCTTTCCCCTTTGTGTGTCCTCCCCCTGGTCTTTTGGCGTTTGAAGCCCCAGCACAGAGGCACAGTGCAGTGTAGATTTATAATCTGGGGGCCAGGAGTAATTCCGAAAGCAAACAGCCGGAGTGCGGGCGTCTGGCCTGACCCCCCGCCCCGTCTTGCGCCCATGCCGGCTGGCTAGTTTGTTTTTCCGGAGCCGGCGGATCAGAGGTCAGCGGTCCCGCGATTATACCCAACCCCCCCTCGCAGGACTCAAAGCCCCCTGCTCACGGCACGGGCCCTGTCTCCACGGTTCACTTTCAATGTTAAAACGCCTCTCTCCTCCCCCTCCTCCTCCTCCTTTATACTTTCCCCTTTTTTCTTCCTTCTTCCTTCTTTTCTCTTCTTCTTTCTCTCACTCTTCTCCTTGTTCTTCTAATTCTTCCTTCTTCCAATATTTTGACCGGTACACGCCCCCCCCCCCCAAAAAAAATGATACTCCTGCTCCAAAGCACAAATCTGTCTGCTCACACATTCATATCTGAATGCACATTTAAAAATGTATGCAGTTTTCAGAATTCACAGGATTGTTCTTTTTACTGTTGGAATATGGTGTGCCTGAAGACAATGTGTGTAAGGGAGGGTGGGACTGATGGGACCCTCTGACACAGAGACTCAAACGTGCATACCCACTCCATCTTTTTTTCTTTCTCTCTCTCTCTCACACACTCACACACACACAGACACGCATACACCCACACTCATCTTCTCATACATGCACACACACACACGCATAGAAAATTATTTCCTTTCATCACATTAATTTCCCTAAAAGGCGATGATTCTGAGAGATACAGCGCCCCAGAAATGGGAAAAATCGGGATCGCAAGCCTAGTTTTTTTTGCCATGGAGGGAATTTTGGGTTAATTAACATCGTAATTGTCAGAAAGCTGGCAGAGATTAATTATGGAATTGAGGCAGATTATTTTAAGTGGCATTATTATTTTATTATTTTTCTCCTTCTTCAAAGATTGATGACGTCTTTTAAATAATAAAAAGAGCAGCGTATTAACCTTTATCTGAGGCTGCCTCCGTAACAAAATTAGCAAGAGATCACAGAGGAACGACCACTCTTTCCCCCATTCGTCCTTTTCTTTCACCGCGATCACGAAACAATTATTAAACAGTCCTGCTATCTGTCGCCTTTGATATACAGCTGCTGAGGTTATTACAAACCTTTAATTCCCCCTTCTCTTTTCATGTAATGTGTAGATATACATCCTTTTCTGAAAATGTGTCTTTATATTTAATATTTATATATTATAGTATGTATGGTACTGTGCAAACGTCTTCGGCACGTGAAATAATTCAGAAATAATGATATGGACGGATTTAAATATTGAAATGTAAAGAGCAGTGATGGTTAAACATTACATTGCCTTTAAAACTGCATCCGTTATCTTAGGTACGCAGTTTTTTATGTGAAACGTAGTCTATTCCTTAATGTTACTTTAACAAAATGAAAACAATTAATAAACGTTTAATTTAATATAATAGAAATTCATATTTTTAAAAAATGTAGGATGCCTCAGACTTTTGCACAGTTCTGCATTTTATTTATATATATATATATATATATATATATAAAAACACTGCTCTTTGAACAATATTAATAATAATAGTAACAATAATAGTATCATTATCAAGCTGTCAACAAACCTGATGGTTGCAGTTCTGTTAGTAAACCTGTAAAGCCCTTTCAGTTAAAGGTACTGCACTTATATACCACCACTGGCCACATGTCTGTTTTTGCTACTTTATATGACACAACAGCCAAAATACGGCTGCTTTTCCTTCTGTAGCAAATAAAGAAAGACGGTCTTCCAATATAAGAGGGCAATTTTCCGTCTGTAAGGACGGAAAGATGGTTTTCCACTACACGGAAAGATAGGTGATTTTCCATCTGTACGGCGGAGGGAAAGATGGTTTTCCACTTTAAGAAAGGAGGGGTGACTCATTTAAAGGCACTTTCATTCAGAAGGAGAGGGTGCATTTTCTCAATGAAAAGACGTTTTGCTGTGCTGGGATAGGAGGTGGTGGGTAGTTTCTGTCAGTAGTGGCAGTGTGCGCTGGCTGCCTTTACCCAGAGGCACCTGCTGCATGGACAGAGGTACACGGCGGTGGTAAAGGGGTTGGTATTTGCTCCATTGTTTTTTTGTGTGCTCAGGGCTTGCGGTAATGAAAATGTCAGGTGTCTGCCGCTGCATTGTCTCGCTCTGTGACAGCCGCAGAAATGTCAGAACAGTGTGTTTCCCGCCGATGCTTCACATGTACTCTGACAGCCCGCTTAATCTCTTTACAATTTTTCTACGTGTTCATCTGCTGCGTTCAGAGGTGCCGCAAATGTGTGTGTGTGTGTGTGTGTGTGTGTGTGTGTCAGTTTCTGTGTGTGCGTGTGCTCGTAGCATGCCTGTGAGCATGCTTTCATGCTTATACACGTACACGTTCACACAGTCTGAGTTTTACAGAGAAATACACACACTTGTCTCCCTCTTGGCATGTGTCTTAAGGTGTTGGCACACATAGACACTCCTCTGTGCGGCAGGATGGTGTTTGTCAAGTTGCTATCATACCTCTTTCACTCCCCCCCTGCACACAACCCTGTGTCAGATTAATTCTTTACTCCTGGCCTGTGCCTCCATCACCTCCCCACCCCCCTCCCCCACCCCACACACACACATACACACAATCGCTCCCCCTTCTCTTTCTGTGGAAATGCAGCCCTGTCTGTGTTGGTTCATCTCGGTCTGTCACTTTTATCCAGCTGAATTTGCCCCAGTTCTGAAATGGGCCAAATTGGGCCCAAATTGGGCCCAAATTTGACCTTTTGTGCTCCTTTTAATGGCCTTGTCCACGTTCGCAAACTCAACCAGCTTGTTTTTTTGTGTGGTCCGAAGATGTAAACACTTTACTAGTTTGATTAGATAATATTTCAAATTGGGAATTAACGATTTTAATCTTAATCTTTATCATGTTAAACATAGAATTTGTTGAATGTCTTGATCAGAATTTGTACTGCATTCAGACTTATTTACTAAGATACAGGATATTCTTTGATGCACGGATTTGGCAGGGTTTTTTATTTAAGTGGTTCAAGTCAATTAAAACTCCATCACTGAGGTGTTTAATGTGTGTAGTAAAATGCACACTAGGCGGTTGTCTGAGCTTTAAAGATTAATGGTCAAATCTTTCGCAAGGTAAGGGAGCAGGTGTGAAAGGCATTGCATGTAATGGCAACGGTATTCTGCAGCTCATTTGTCAGGAACAGTAACTGTGAATGAAGTCGGTACCTGGAGACAGTATTTTATTTCCGGTAATATTTGTTTGAGGTAGTATTTGTTTAGAGGCAGAATTTGTTTAGTGGCACTGTTAATTTAGAGGCAATATTTGATTAGAGGTAGTATGTGATTAGAAACAGTATCCGTTTAGAGGCAGTATTTTTTTTTTGTGGCAGTGTTAATTTAGAAGCAATATTTGATTAGAAACATTATTTGTTAAAAGCATTTGTGTAGTGGTAGTGTTAATTTGGAGGCAGTATTTAATTAGAGGTAGTATTTATTTAGAGGTGGCATTTGTGTAATGGCAGTGTTTGTTTAGAAGCAGCATTTATTTAGTGGTAATGTTAACTTAGAGGCAGTATTTAGTTCAAGGTAGTATTTGTTTAGAGGCAGTAGTTTATTAGAGACATGTTTATTTAGAGGCCATATTTCATTAGAGGTAGTTTTTGTTTAGAGGTGATATTTGTTTAATGGCAGTGTTTGTTTAGAGGTAGTATGTGATTGGAGGCCGTATTTATTCATAGGCCGTATTAGTTTAGATATAGTATGTGATTAGAGGCAGTAGTTTATTAGAGACCGTGTGTAGTTGGAGGTTGTATTAGTTTAGATGTAGTATGTGATTAGAGGCAGTAGTTTATTAGAGACCGTGTGTAGTTGGAGGTTGTATTTGTTTAGAGGTAGTATGTGATGTGGAGTGTGCTCAGAGCCGGTGTTTATTTAGGGGCCGTGTTTGAGAGCCGACGCTGTGCTGTAAATGTGGGATGTGACAGTGCGCTCATGCTCATGCTAACACTGATCAGACGTGAGGGGAGCCAGACTGCCCCGCCGCTCCACGGCTGGCTCCAGTGATGGGGTCTCGGGATGGAGGCGCGGACGTCCCTCTCCGGAGCAGATTCGGGGTAATGCCACATTATTACAACGCTGATGCAATGTCTCATTCAGTCTGACTGGTTAGTTTAACGCTCACACCGGCCTCCCATTCTGTTCTTCAATAAACCTCACAGAGCAACAGACTTGGAGAGAGTTAGAGGGACAGAGACAGAAAACAGGGAGAGGGAGGGAACGAGAAGGAGTGTGGTAGAGAGGGAGAAAATGGTAGAGAGAGAGCAAACAAGAAATCGAAAAGCTGAAAGATGTGGGGGGGAGGTAAAGGGAAGATGGAGTGATCCGGGGATGAAGAGAGAAAGATTGTTAGAGGGAGAAAGATGGAGAGAGAGTAATATGGAGAAAGATGGAGAATCATATGAACTCCGATGTTGATTATTTTCCCGCAGTGTCTTGTGTTGGTTGGGTGCTTTAATCAGTGAGATTGCTGTACCAGGCAGAGATGACCGGCAGATAAATCCTAAGGGAAAGACATGGGCTTCATTCTGCTAACAGCCTGTTGTGTGTGTCTGAGGCTTTTGATTACATACACAGCAGAGTGCTGTACCATATAGACCACAAGACAATTGCTCAGCTAATGCCGTTCTCCTTGAAATGAGTGGACGTATTACCCACACTTCTACAAACGCATTGCGAACACACACCTACACACACACACACACACACACACACACACACACATCCCTACACACATCTATAAACACACACACACACCTATACACACACCTATATGCACACACCGTCTCTATTAGTCATTTTAAATGTCCTTCTGGTCTTAATATGGATCATGTGAGCAATCAGCCAAGACATAGCGTATTTTTGCCTCTCCTTCTGCTCTCATCCCTCACTCCTTCCTTCCTTTCTTTGGAACTGTGGGTCCTGGCTGCAGCAGAGCAGGAGTGTGGGAAAGGAGGAAAAAGAGGATGAGGTGGAAAAGGAGATATTGTGTCACTCAGCTGTCAGCCTGACTTGCTGTTCACACTCACACTGGACACAGCTGTCTTGCCCATGTTTGTTTTTTTCCATGTTTGTGTGACCCGTGCTAAAGGATCAGCTCATTACAACCAACTGGGTACACACAGACACACACACACACACACACACACTTTTATTTTCTGTCATTCAGTTAGTCAGACTTGTCAATCACACAGTCATTGACCTGCCAGTCGCCACTCCACTGTGAGGTCACTTTGGAATTGTGTTATCTTCATCGCTATGGTAATCCCAGTACGTCCTGGTGGGCTTTTAGGGTCTGTGAATAACAGGGGGGCAAGGCTTCCGACAGGCTAATCATATCCTATAATATGATTTTCAGCGCATTTACCCCCACAGCACGTGACCAGTGAAACAAGCTGATGTAAAGGACCGTATGTTCATTCAACGACATTTGATAGGCTGGTCACAATATGACAGCTTTCTCATTATAGGTTGGTCTCAGTGTGACATCACTTTGGATCTCTCAGAGCTGGTACATGGACTGGAACCCGCAAGGTTGGTGGTTCAGTCCCCAGTGTAGTCACGAGAAGATCCGCATTGCTCCAGGGAGGAATGTCCCCTGCTTAGTCTAATGGAGTGTAAGTCACTTTGTATGAAATCGTCAGTTAAATAACATGTTATGTGATCAGAACTAAAAGACGATGCACTTTAGCCGAATAAGGCATAATTACAGATCCTATGTGAGAGATGCAAGAACTGCTTCACTGTGTGCATGTTTCCATGTATGCGCTGGAGCATGAATGATAGCTGTCACAAACACACACACAGGCACACACACACAGACACACACACACAGACACACACACACAGGATTAAGCAGCAGTGTGCTGTCCTGTGGTGAACCTGCGGGTGCAGTTGCAGACGTTTGCGATTCCGATCGGCGCGGTGTGTCCCGTGGGCGAGCCGTGGCGTCGGAAGTGATATTAATAATAACAATAATAACGCTGTCGACCCGCTGCCTGAGCCGCGCGGAGAGCGAGTGAGTCAGAGCCGTGCGCCGGTGTCACTCATTTACCGCCATTTACCCCGTCTCTGGCGTACCGGCGGAAAGACGGGGAGAGAAGTGGAGCCTGGGAAAAAGAGGCGGTGAGATGGAGGCAGAGGCTGAGAGTGCGCTTGACTGAAAGAGTGAGTGAAAGGTTAAATTAAAAGCACAGAGGGGATGAAAGGAAGGGTAAAAAAGGATAGAGATGGAGTGAAGAGAGAGCGACCTAAATTGGGATGGAACCGGAGTGCGGGTGGCATTGGGGAAGTGGAGCGTTGTGGGTAATGTAGTCCAGGCTCTGTGTTTGTGGCAAGTTGACTACAACAAGTTTTAGATCCACATCCTCATACAGGTTGCGCGCTCTACCTGTTTTATTTGTTCTGTGCAGTGTGAGGGGGCTGAAAGGAAGAGTGATAATAGAGTGGAGCGACCTAAATTGGAACGGGAGAGAGAAACTAGAATACGAGCGGCATTGGGGAAGTGAGGCATGATGGGTACTGTAGTCCAAGCTCTGTTTATTTGCGGCGAGTTAACTACAGCGGGCCTCACGCCCTCGTCCTCATACAGGTTGCGCGCTCCTCCTGTTTCGTTAGCTCCGTGCAGAGTGAGGGGGCTGGAGGCCGCGGTGACCGAGTCTGAGTTTGGGTCGGGGCGGGGGGAGGAATGCTCAGTCCCCCTCCCTCGCCACGGGGCCGCAGCGAGAGGGGCCCACCTGTGTGGTTAAACACAGCCCGCTCTGCGTTTGAGGTTTTAATTTTAGAATCTGTTTACCGTGCTCCGCGGGGCTCTCGCCACACTCAGTCACCCCTGCGCCGGCGTTCAGCGCACTCGCCCCCGAGCAAACTGAGGGGGTGCCGCTCGCTGCTAAGGAAGGGGCCTGTTTTTTGGGGTGTGGTGAAGGCGTGCTGTGCTGTGGCGTCTCCTCGTAGGTGTGTGTGTGTGGGGGGGGGGGGGGGGGGGGGTGTTGTGGGAAGAGTGGTGGGGGGGGGGATGTGGGCGCCTGGTTTCAGCTGCACAGCAGAAAACAATAAAAGCTCCGAAAAAAAGCACTGGAGCGTTCCTGAGAGACAGGAGCACGTGGAGGACGGAGACATGGGGAGGGAGGAGGGAGGAGGGGAGGTGAGAGACAAACGGGAGGAACACAGGAGCGCTGGGGAGTGACGCTTCAGCTGGGGGAGAAGAGAGGGAGCTGAAAAAGAAAAAGTTTTTCTAAAAAGTCCCAGTCGTATTCCCCCAGCCTTGTGTGATACAAGTGCGATCCGTGTGTGTGTGTGTGTGTGTGTGTGTTTATTTATGTGTGCATGTTTGTGTGACTGTGTGTGTATGTTTGTTTCTGTGTGTCTGTCTGTGCATGTCTGTCTGTCTGTCTCTGTCTGTGTGTGTGTGTGTGTGTGTGTGTGTGTGTGTGCGTGTGGCGTTTCAGGCTGTTGATATGTTTGCGTGTGTCAGTTTGTTTGTGTGTGTGTGTGTGTATGTTTGTGTCTGCATGTTTGTGTGTAAGTGTATGTTTGTGTCTGCATATTTGTGTGTGTGTGTGTATATTTGTGTGTGCATGCTTGCGTCTGTGTGTTTCAGGGTGTTGATATGTTTATGGAGGCAGTTGTGTATGTGTATACATGTACGTACTATTTGCGCACATGTGCGTTTGTGTGAGGGGCTCTCTTCCCGCCCTTTCTTGAGGGCAGAGCGCGCTCTGGGCTAACGGCGCTAATCACCGGAGCGCAGCGCTCGCAGCCAGACCCGGCTCCTCTCCTTCACCCCAGTCACACCACCTCATTTCAATTAGCCTCGCTTTCATCTGCCTCCGTCACCGGCCTGGGCCGCGTTCCCCTCCGCCCCTCCACCTTTCCCCCCACCTCCTCCGTCCCTCCTCCTCCGCCTCCTTCTCCTCCTCTCTGAGGGCTGTTGTCTCGCTCCTCCTCTCGCCAATTGCAGTATCGGTAGCAATAATTAATATAATCGGGAAACCGAGAACAGGCCTTTCAGCCTGACAATGCTCGCCATTTTCCTACCTCTCGGAGTGTACCTAACGGGCACCTAATTGGGTTTTTTTTTGTTTTGTGAGTGGGAACTTTCAGGTGCATGACAGAGTGAGCTCTTTGTGACATCACTTTGGAACTCTCAGAGCTGGGTGACCAATCGTATTGCGGTTTGTGTGGAAATTAGAATTAGAAGGAGAGTTGGGATTAGTTGATTGAAAGAGGAAGTAAAAGACAATAGTACCCAACGGATCCCTAATTGGGATTTTTTGCTTTTGTGGATGGGAACTTTCAGGTGCATGACACTGCTGCCCACCTGCTCTCCATCACACCCCCCACCCCCTCACTCCCCAAAGCTCCTCCACAATGATTGACACCCCCTCCCCCCAATCTGTGTGCCCCTCTCCCCCCCACCATGTGACCATGGCCGTACTAACTGTCGCCCTGCCTTCTCTTCCCACCCACCTTGGCTCACGGATGGCCTTTAGGAGAGCCCGCCCTGCTGCAAGGTTTGTCCCACTGCTCTCTCCGTACCAAGCTGTCTGAATGAAACGCACTCATTACCTGTGGAGCCTTGGGAGGGGGGGGGCTAGTGGATAGCAGACCTGGGTCAAATACATCATTGTTTTGGATCCAAATACTTTTCAGTGCTCCATTTGATCTTGCCTGGTGCATTTGAGCCAACCAAGAGGACCAGAAGAAGCAGAGTTTGCACTTTTTGAGAGTATTTCATAGGTTCCAATACACCAGACAAGCTCAAAAAAGTGTAGAAAAGTATTTGAATCCAAAACAACTATGTAGTTGACCCAGGTGGTGGGTAGGGCTGTTGATGGGGGAGGGGTTTGTAGGGTTCTGTCCAATGGGCACACACCTGTGACAATGACAGTTTGACTGACATTGACAGTGCCCTTCCCACCCAACCGCCCTTCTCGCCTGTAGTGAACACAGTAACTGTAGCACAGACAGTGGTCTGTGGCCATACACTGTAGGGGGCAAGTGACCTCATCGCATGACATCATCTCTCAGCTCTGCTCTGCTCCAGTAACACAGTGGCATATGTGCATTCAATACCATTCGGTTTGAGTTCCCTTGGACGTGCTCTTTGTAATATCCGTGTAGGGCATGCTAGTCTTCTGACTGAGAGGGGAAACATGGGCACATTTGTTGTAGAAAGTTGTACGGTAAAGATTTGTGTGATTTTACCTCGTCGTGTATGACCTGGTCGGCTTACGACACATGCGTCTGTTGCGTTCACGCGTCTTTCCCAATCGAATGCTTCCCTGTCCGTGAACCTGCATGGCATTGGCACGAGGTTTAAAAAAGGGAAGCACTGTCTGTATTTCTTCCCCATGGCGCTCATGGGAAATGTTTGACCATGAGAAAAATGGCTGCAACCGCCTAAAGTATTGTAAACGCTGTCAAGAGTGCTGCAGACTACAGATTCGACCACAATTTTTTTTTTTTTTTTTTTTCATTGCGAGAAAGCTAACTGTTTTATCTAGTGTTATGGTGGTGTCTGCTATTATGAAGTGTTTTCTAAGTACTACTTTTTTAAAGTGTCACAGTGAGTCGTCCGAGTGTTACTGAGGCAACTGTTCTTTTGGGGAGTTATGGAAGTGGCAATGTGCCACTGTGTGTTTCTCACACACACACACACACACACACACACACACACACCCCATTCTCTGTCACTACACACACACCCACCCACACCCACCCTCCCTTCAGTTCCGCCTAGCTGGAGCAGGGGCAAGGCCACTCACCTGAATCTAAACGGCCCCGGGGGGAATTGAACTAACGATGCGTTTCATTCATGAGTTTTTATTTATTTATAATCGCACTCTGAATGCGTGACAGGCTGGGGTTTAGACCCAGATGTGCAACTCGGCAGAAACAACAGCAATCTTATTGCGAAGTGGTCAAAGCGGGGATCGTTCAGTCATGTCTGAGTGGAGACGCTCCTCTGCACAGTGATGGTTAAGCAGCGAACGTTGAGCACCGCACCATTAGTGATGTCGACATAGTTATCCTTTTATGGGCACTGATCTAGTAATGTCTGAGCAGTGATTTTTCAGTGATGTCTCATTAGTGACCAGTGTGCATTGGATTTGTAGTCGTCTGATGTCAACCTTCCTTAAACAAATATAGTTTATTTGCAGATATCCCCTCTGCTGTACTGTTATTAGTTGCTAATGTAGCTCCAATGTGTAGTCTCCAGGAAAAAAGTAAGATACCCCTCAGTTTGCAGCAAGTAGTTGCTGGCCTCTTTGAAAATTGAAGTCTTAGGGGGAAGGTTAAAGGGTTTGAGGAAAGGGCAAAGTTAGTGGATTCAGCCAAGGCTGTGTGTGCATGTGTGCGATGTGTGTATGTATGTAATGTACAGTCAGAACCTGGAGGTGGAGAAAAGTTTGTTTCACACAAGAACAGAATGGTCCTGTCACACATCTGATGATGGTATCTGTGGTGATCCTCATGCTCCACACACACACACACACACACACACACACACACACACACACACAGACACACACACATACATGCACGCGCAGACACACACACACATACATGCACACATACACACACTCACACGCACACACACAGACAATCAAACACACTCACAGACACTCACTCACACACGCACACACACTAACACACACACAGACACACAACGAGACGCACACTCACACACACACACACTCACGCACACACATACATGCTCACTCATTCACACACACGCACACACATACACATTCGCTCACTCACACACAAGCACACATACACACGTACATGAAAACGCACATGCACTCACACACTCATATACACACACACACACACATACACACACACCACCTGGTGGCAGCCAGGCGGAACCACTGATGGAAGGGGGAGGAGGAAGAGGGGATCGTCGGGGGAGAGGGGTAACAGAAGGAGAGGTGTGGGGGAGGCAGGGGGGGAGAGCTGGGCAAGACGAGAAGTGCAGGGGATCCCTCTGCGAGGATTTGGGGGTTCAGGTTCGGGGAACACTGTAAACAGTTTCCGAAATGGGGCAGTGGTAGTGCATGATGGGAAATGTATGCTAATGACCAACTCACTGGCATTAACAGAGCCCAGCCACGAAGAACACACCTGTGGCACTCTCACCCTTTCATTCATACCATTTCATACCATATCTATCACCACTCCACCTCTTTCATTTTCTCCCCATCTCCCCTCCTTCCCTCTCTGGTGTGATGATCCCTTGCTCTCTCTCTCTCTCTCTCTCTCTCTCATTGAAACATTTAAAGGGCATGTAAAAACTCAGATGTTGTTGAAATATTTGTTTGCGTGGCTCAGTGGCGTTGCGTCCCCCACGAGAGCTCATTTCTCCACGTTTTCGCTTGATTTGCTTCTTATGCTGTTTATTAAAAGTAATTACAAGCTGTTTAGAGATCTAGCTGAGAGCCTTTCTGGGGACAGTCCCCCAAAAGATGTGGGAAGGGAACGGTAAATGAGGCACACGGCCATTTGTGCTTGAGAGAGGTGTGTGTGTGTGTCTGCATGCATGAGAGATCTCTTGGCATGCACACCATTTAACTTTCAGTCTCACCCTGAAAAGCCACAGCATTGACAGACAGAAATGTGTGCACACAGTCTTGTGATGTCATACATGCACGTACTCCGGTGATGTCACAGTCGCACGTGCACTTGTGCCTTCCGTACCCACCCAGCCTAGGTACGACAGAGCTGGGAATAAATGACAATTATCCGCCTCTGCTCTCCTCCACCCCTCCCTCCCTCCCTCCTTCCTTCCCTCCCTCCCTCCCTCTCGCTCTCTCTACTAATTGTTAAAGACAAACAGGCAGCCCGTGTGCGTGCGTAATGAACGCAGGCCAGCTGCAATTAGTTCCTTGCTTAATTCGTTAAGTGTTGAGAATTTATTTTCTCGGGTGACGCCGGCATCTGTCGCAGCTGGTGGGACTTCCGCCTGTGCAGAGCTCGCGGGACGCACCGAGCACTCGCTCCGTCATAAATCAGGACATCCTTGCACAGGGAGAGAGACCTGCACCTACAGCAGGGGGAGGATGAGAGAGAGAGGTAGAGGGAGAGAAGAAGGTGGGAGGCGGGGAGAGAGATGAAGGGAGAACAGGAGAGAGAGCAGGCAGCTCACCCAGCCAAGTATACACTACATTAGTCAGAGGGACAGTGACACAGCCTAGTGTACACTACCTTAGTCAGAGGGACAGTGACACAGCACAGTGTACACTACTTTAGTCAGAGGGACAGTGACACAGCCTAGTGTACACTACCTTAGTCAGAGGGACAGTGACATAGTACAGTGTACACTACCTTAGTCAGAGGGGCAGGGAGCAAGCAAGAAACCGTAAGATTGACAAGAGGGGTGAGCTAGAGGCAGAGGGGAGGGAGGGAGAGAGAAATAGAGAGAGCAAGGCCAGGAGGAGAGGAGAAAATATGTTGGAAGGAAAGTAACTCAGCTGGGAAGGAGCAGAAATCCCCCCACCCCCCTCCCTAGCGACAGGTGAAGAGTCCCATCGCTCAGGGTTTCTGGGCCAGTTGCGGTTAAAGGGATACGTTTCAGTTAAAAGGGTTAAAAGGATACTTAAAATGAGATTTAAAAAAAATAAACAGACCGACGGTCAAATCCAATTCTCTTTTCACCTGAGCAGATGTGTCTGGTGCTTCGGATGACATTACGGATACCGTACGCTTAAACTGGGGCAGGGGCTGATGTCTGTAGGGGCAGGGCTCTACCCCCCTTCCTACACGCTGCAGCTCATCTGTGTCTCTTTAGGCGATGAAAGCCAAATTCTTAGAAAGGCAGGGTATCGCATCCCCTCACATCCTGTGTGTGCGTGTGTCAGCGTGCGTGTGTGTGTGTATATGTGTGTGTGTGTATGAGCGTGTGAGCGTGCGTGCGTGCCCGTGTGTGTGTGTGTGTGCGTGCGTGCGTGCGTGCGTGCGTGCGTGCGTGTGTGTGTGTGTGTGTGTGTGTGTGTGTGAGAGTTCAAAGCGGCGTTTTCTCAGGGAGGAGGTTGAAGACGCAGAGAGGTGGCAGCCTGAGACCAGCGAGGCTTTGATCCCGCGCCCTGGCGTTACACGGCGTGGCGGAGCGGGGGTTAAGCGGGGGAACGCACCGGTTCAAAAGTCCAGAACCCCCCCCCCCCACCCCCCATGGGGCGGGCGGTGCCTCACCACTAATGAGAACCTCCCCATTACCCCCCGCCCCCCGCTCTTCCCCAAACTCCCTCTCCTCATGCGCCTCCGGAGGAGCTGGGCTCTGCCTTTTATCAAACCGAGAACCTCTGTGATTTTTCATCCTTGTGATTCAAATCAGACGCCTGCTGATGTGATAAATATGAACTCATGTTTATCATCAGCATAAACCTCATATCTTTATTTTCTATCATTCTGCTTTAACATGCATTGACTTCTCATCCAGCTCTACAGTCAGTGTTTTCTGACACACAGGAATGAATAACGTTGGTTTGAACCCCCAACAAATGAAGCTATAATGCTCATTGGTAAATAGAAGCTATTTCCTGTTGTTCTGGAGAGTTCCTTTTTTTTTTTTTTTTTTGCAAGGTTTGTGCACAAAGCTGAATTTATGCATCTCATAAGTTTTACCACTGCGTCACATTCACAGAGAGTAGGACAAGCTGTATGTGTATGTGTGTGTGTGTGTGTGTGTGTGTGTGTGAATCTCCTATTAGGAGAATGAGCGACAGCCGCAGTTGTGGCACAGTATATTTCAGTCTGACATAATCTGAGGGACACTGAGTGACCGTCCTAACATACACAGGAATTATTTATTTTTTATGCTTTTGTGAATCTCACATTAACATGGTTGGTGGTGTGAACATTCACTTTCATTATTATTTTGCTGTTCATATGTATTTTATATAAGTTACACAGCCCGTATTTACATATGCATGTCCTGCCAATAAAGCAACTTCAATTTCAGAGAGAGGGGGAGGGAGAGAGATAGAGAGATGGGGAGGAGAGAGAGAGAGGGGGGAGAGAGATGGAGAGAGAAGGGGGCAAGAGGGATACAGGGATTCCAAGGGCAATGTAGCTGGAAGGGAAAGAGGGATATCTGCATAGAGAGAGCGAGAGGGAGAGATCATCACGACAGAGGGTGAAGGAGGAAGAAGGGAGGGAGATGGAGAGAGAAGGGGAAAAAGGGTGAGGTGTCAGGAGGGAGAGAAAGAAAGGAAGGGGGAAACGGGGAGGGATAAACTTGACAGAAGAGAGAGACAAAGGGAGCGGTGAACTGGGAATGAAGGGACGAAGGGGGACCTGGAGGATGGATGGAGGAGAATATTGAGCAGAGGGGGCTGAAGAACGATTGGGCAGAGAGGGGGAGAGAGAGAGAGAGAGAGAGTGATATACTGTAACCGGCGAGATGGATGGAAGGACATACGGCACAATGTGAAGAGAAGGATGTACTATAAACAGGTGTAGAAAGCAGGGAGACAAAAGTAGAGAGAGAGAGAGAGAGAGAGAGAGAGAGAGAGAGACAGAGAGAGTGACAGATGTGTCGGCACTATGAATGGTGAGCGGGAGAATGAGGTGGGATTTGGGAGGTAGAGAGGGATGTGGTGTAAGTGGAGCGATGGAGGGAGGGAGGGAGCGAGGGATGATGCGGGACAGAGCGGCGGCTCGCTGGCCGCCTGGCGGGGGCGCTGGTGGAGTTGGCACGCGCTCAGTCCACTCCGAGAGCAGCTGGACTTCATTAGGCGCTGGTGTTAATTACTGGGACCGAGCTGGAGAGGCCTGGGGAAAGCACTCTGGGTAATTCAGGAAGGGTCACCTTGAAATCGATCGTTTAGCATCGGAGGGAGGGAGGGTGGGAGGGATGGAGGGGTGAAACCGCGGAAGCGGAGGGAAGGATGGAGGAGGGCCGACGTGGAAGTCGTCCCCGTTTTGCCTTTGAATTTGAAGCATTTAAGTGTGTGGAAATGACAGACGTGGAGGCGCGGGGGTGGAGGAGGAGGGAGCGCGGGCGCTGCGGTCTGCGGGGCCTCAGCGCTACGAGCAGCTCCGCGGCGGCTCGGTCGCGGCTGACCGCACGGGCGGGCGAGGAGTCTGACGGGCGCTGCTCCTCGCCCGCGCCCGCCGGCCTGCGGTCACACGCCCCGCTCTGGACCAGCCTGAGGTTTAATAGCTGTGGGTTGTGACCGTGACCGTGACCGTGTCCTTGGACCACAAGGCTGCAGTCTAGGAAACAGGAAATAAGGCCTGCGGAATTGTGAAGGGTTATGATTTTATACCACTTCATTTGAGTTATATATGTACACGCTATAAAGCCTACATAATGCTATAATAAGCATGATATAACATGTTTCCTAACCAGCCTTGACGTCATTTTGTCATAGCTCATGCCACAAGTCACGGCCGCCTGCAGTGAGTGATCATTGTGAAATTTGTTGTGTACATTGTGGCAGTATTTAGAAATTTGTCGTCAGCTGTAATTAGCAGACGTCTGTTTGTGACAGGAGTTATGTCATATTTATGGCATCATTATGTACTGTAGGCTTCATGACATGTTATTAATTCACATTAACAATACGCTAATTATTGTTGTTGCTTTAATAATAAGCAGGACAGCATGAATGCAAATGTTATTTATGATTTCCTTGATTGTTTTTAATTCGGTGTTGAGTGTGGTATTGACGAGCAGTGATATTGATGATGATAATAAGCTACAACACAATTACCCTCTCAATTGGCTCATTTGAATTTGTTTGCTAATAAACTCTTCACACATTCCTGGCTGTGCACGTGCTGCATTTATAGTGAGCCGCCAAAGTCGACGGCTGCACCACGTTTTCTGTGGCTTTGAAATCACACTTTCATTGCCACAGGAACCATTACTGGCACAATTGCAATTCCCAGTGCTTTGTGTGCGTTGGGTTTTGTGCAGATTACCGGTACTGCTGAGGGCAGGAGGCTCTGATTAGTGGGGACATTTAGAAATGTCCTCACTTTGCAGTTTAAATTCCTGGTTTTTGCCTGCCTTGGTGATGTACTGGCACCATGTCGCAAAATGTCTTCCTGAAGGGTTGGAGGCTTATACCTTTTGGGGCACCTTTAAAGCGCAGCCTGGGCTGCAGTGGGAATAGTTTTAGGTACGTTCTTGGTGTTGTAGAAGGAAGCCGGAGGTGTGAAGTGCTAGGGAGGTAGAATTTTGTTTTTATTTCAGTTCTTTACATTGCTTATATTTCTTACCTTACAGAACCCCCTCAAACGGATATGCTTCATCTCTAGGGGGTTTTTCCTGAACCAATTTTCTAAACACATTCATGAGGAGTGCTTAGCTTTCCTCGAGGTAGGCAGGTAGGACTGCCAGCAGAGACGACGTGAGATACGGATCCAGTATCAGCTCTTTCCTGAGCGTCTCCTCTGAGTCACCTTGTCAGTGTGCTCTCACCTCATAAACGTGAACACACACCTCTATCTCCACACGCATGCATACACACCCTCACTCACACACACACACACACCACACCCTCTCTCTCACACACACACACACACACACACACACTCACTAACACACGCACATACACACACACACACACACCCTCACTAACACACACACACACACACACACCCTCTCTCACACACATACACACACACACACACTCTTATCTCCCACAGGCATGCATACACACCCTCACTCACACACACACACACACACACACACACACCCCTCTCTCACACACACACACACACACACACACACTCACTAACACACGCACATACACACACACACACACACCCTCACTAACACACACACACACACACACACACCCTCTCTCACACACATACACACACACACACACTCTATCTCCCACACGCATGCATACACACCCTCACTCACACACGCACATACACACACACACACCCTCACTAACACACACACGCACACACACACACAACACGCATACGCAGACACAACACGCATACGCACACATGCACACGTGGCATACAGACACACACTCACTACGAGCATGCACTCATTCATGCACACACACACGCACACACACAGACAGGTGCACACACAGACACGCACCTGCGAACACACACCAGCCTGCACACACACACACACACACACACACACACACACATAAGTCAGCTCCTCGCAGACCGTACAGTGAATGGGTGGATGAAAGATGAAAAGCAGTGTTAGGATATTTGATGAGGTGGAGCTGGGCTCTGTTGGCTAGCGTGCAGATCTGTCTCGGCTCAGCTGTACTGATAATTACAGTGCAGGGAGAGGGAGAATGTGGGTAGGGTGCTGGAGAAGAGAAGCCAGAGTGCGTAAAACAATAGGCTTCTGTCGTCTCCTCCTTAATTCTCCGTCAGGAGAGTTTGTTTTTTACTATCCGTTTCCTCCTGCTGAAAATCAATGCCTTCTGATTCGGTAATTTCCCATGATGCCACACTCTAGGTTCCTTGCGCTGAGAGAGGTGACAAATCCGGTCGCAGCAGTGCGAACTTCTCCTCCCTGCCCTCGCACCCCTCTTCCTTCTTTTCCCTTCTTTGTTTTTCTTTTTCTGGCCTGTTTCCCCTCCCTCTCTCTCTCTTTATCCCCATTTCCCTCCTCCATTTCCCCTCCCTCTCTTCTACCGTCTCTACTTTTCTCTCTTCTTATTTCCGTCTCTCGCTCCCGTTCTCTTCTCACTCTCTCTCCCCGTCTTCCCTGTTTCTCTCTCCCTCTCTCTGCCCCTCCCTCCCTCCTTCCCTCTCTCTCTTTCTCTCTCTCTCTCATGTGGAGACAGTGAAAGAATTCAGTGGAATTTCACAGCCTCACAAAGCTCCTCGTGAAAAACGTTCATTTGTGACGGTGCCAACCTGCTAATGGCGGATGGCGGGGTCTGACGAATCCCAGCCTCCGCTCCCCGCCGCTCGTTACCACGCGGCGTGGCGCGCGCTGCCTCCGACGCATCTGCCAAACTCAGCTGCGAGGGAGCGGCGTAATTATCCCGTCGGAGCGCCCGCGCCTACGTGCCGTCACAACTGGGGCTTCATTACAGGCCCGCTACAGAGGAGGAGTTGTGTAGCACCTGCCCGTGTGTGTGCTTGTGTGTGTGGGGGGGGGGTATGTGTGTGTGTTTGTGTGTGGGTGTGTGTTTGAGTGTGTGTGTGGGGGGTGGGGGGGGGGGGGCGTGTGTGTGTGGTGGGGGGGTGGGGGGGGGGGCGTGTGTGTGGGTGTGGTGTGTGTGTGGGGGGGGGGCATGTGTGTGTGTGAGTGTGTGTGGGGGGGGGCGTGTGTGTGTGTGTGTGGGTGTGTGTGTGTGTGGGGGGGGGGGGCGTGTGTGTGTGTGTGTGGTGTGTGTGTGTGTGTGCGAGTGTGTGTGTGTGTGTGTGTGAGTGTGTGTGGGGGGGGGCGTGTGTGGGGGGGGTGTGTGTGTGTGTGCGTGTGTGTGTGGGGGGGGGGGGCGTGGTGTGTGTGTGTGTGTGTGTGTGTGTGTGTGTGTGGTCCGTCTGTATCTGTGCTAGTAATCAGGCTGTACTCGGTCTGTGAAATAAAAGTTCTTTAAGCCACAGAACCCTGTTGCATGGGAGGGAGCCACCCCTGGCTGTCAGAACACCCCCCACCCTTCTCTCCTTCCACTACATGAAAGTACAATTCGGAGGGGAAGCAGCCAGAATGTGTCGTCCTCGTCAAGGCAAAGAGAAATTACATTTTCACCGCTATCTGGAGAGCGAAAACTCTTTTCCTGTTGCAGCCATCGAGTTAAAAGTGATTGGGTGAGCAAAGTGTGGTTTGTGTTTACGTGCGTACATGCCTGATATGACGCAGTGCAGGTCAGCGTGGTTAAATAAAATCTAATAGTTTTTCTTTATTTCTCTTCAGCGGTAATTGCGGCCAGTGTGAGAAAATAAGCTTCTGCTCTTAGCTGCTTGTCTCTGTTCTTTCCGGGACGGCTGTTGTAGGGCTGTAATTGTTTTAAGCAGGCCATGATTCGGGTCTCTAATTGCCGTGCTGTCTAACGGTTGGAGTACAACGTATCATTGTCAGGTGTTCGGGGTCATTAGTGTCTTC